>NW_016158109.1:157842-162682 GCF_001687245.7 Rhagoletis zephyria | reverse complement strand
CATCCAAATCCTTTTCGGTGACTGGCTTTAGAAAAACTAATTCAATAATAGCTGATTTTTGCGGTGGACAATATATTTACCGGTCTTTTATTTCAAAGAAAAAGTCAGTTGGTTGCTTTTTCAAATATGGCGATGTATGAATTTCAATTTTCGTTATTGCTCAGATCGAAGACCAATTTCCTTTTACTTTTCTAAATATTTTGTTTTTACACTAAATAAATGATTATTGAGGATTAGGTATGGTAGCACGAAATGTCACAATCTGCTTAATTGTCAGGTAATTAATATGGCGCCCGAAAAGTGACAATCAAACTACCTTCTTTTTTGTATCATGGGGAAGCCAAACATACATATATGTAAGTGAGAAATTTTCTAATATATTTTAAAATTTTCTCCATAAAAAAATATGAAAAAATTAACTGCTTTTCCGTGGATGTATAGATGGATGAATAGATGTAAGGATACAGCTATAAGAGCCACCGCTCAGCACAGACTTTATCGGCCGTCTATTTAAATAGTTGGGGCTCTCTTGAAATATGTACGTGAAGATCTATGGAGGTGCGCATACTATACCAACTTAATCGCTCCGACTAATTCGTTGTGTAGCAATGGAAAGACTAGCAAGCCCAACTAAATCGGCGGCCGATAAAGTCCGTGGTGTGCGATGGATCTAAAACATTTTAAACAAGAAATATTGTCGTCGCATTTCCGTTTTCCCATTTTTATTCATGCGACTAGCAGTGGCAAGTATGTATGTATTAAAAACATATATGTATACATATTAAAAATGAAGTGATCAGTTACCAAATATAGAAATACTTATGTACATATTCTGTTAAAAAATATCTTCAATAATAAGCGAAAATACCCAAGATCTACATCGTAGCAGTGGCTACATTGCGTTTTTGTCACAGACACGGTTTATGTCAAAAAAATTTGAAGTGAAACTACCTTCTAAAAATTATGTGTCACATGCGTGAAACTGGCTGTAATAATAGTTTTCAGAATATGCGTACGAATTTGTGAAAGAAATAGACGCTAATATTTTTAAAAGAGGGTAGTAAATATGTAATAAGAAGACAGAAAAATTTACCACATATTTTATACAATTTGCCTTTGTTTTGTTAAAAAGAACTTATGCATATAAGATACATACATACATAGTTACATGTGCATCCAATTTGTTACTTATTAACGAACAAAGCGATCAGGCTGAAGTAATCTACGAATACTTACTAAAATCCGATTAAATTATACGACAAATTGTTTTAGTACAATGTAATAAAGAATATTAACGAAAACACTTTTAAGTTGTCAAAACTCATCAAGAATTAAAACTTAACAAAGTTAAAGTGTGAATAATAAATCCAAAAAAAAACGCGATTCAAAAAAATGCGTTCCAAAATCGCACCGTACCTTGTGGGAGCGCACCTCCTGCTGCTCGCGCTACTCACATTGAGCGAAAACAGCGCGCATGCGCTCAACACAGCCGAGGCAGCAGCAAATCCGACTTGTTCACTGAAGGACAATTGTAATTTGAATGACAACTTCCTGACAGACACTGGTGAGATAAGTGACAAGGCGGCCAGCAAATTGGAGAATAAAATTAAATCCATTTTCGAGGATAAAGTAAATTACAGCCTCAAATTGTTCGCCGATGAAGATGTCATAGAGTACAACGCATTGGAAAGCAATTTATCAGAGCGCGCACGCATGGCGGCGACATCAGCGGCGAATTTAACGCTACGCCAGTTCCAAGACGCTGCTGATGTAGAAAATGATGAGCGAGGTGAGTCAGAAATTTATGTAAACGGGCCTCTTTGCCGCCTTTTTTGAATATCCGCATCACGTATCGATACCAGAGTAGAAGATCGACCTATCTCGGCAGCAAGTTGTAGAACGCCCTATCTCAGAAAACTTTTCAAGAACGCTCTACTTCTTAATTTGCTTGAAAAACACCCTATCTCAAAATTTGGTCTCAGCAGCTGCCGATTCAAAAACGCCCTATCTTAGCACATTTTCAATGTATTTTCAGCTGAAGTAGGTTCTTGAACCGAATTCTGAGATAGGGTGTTTTTCAATAAAATTCTGAAATAGGGCATTCTTCAATCAAATTCTGACGTAGGGCCTTCTTGAAAAGTTTTCTGAGATAGGGCGTTTTCAAACTTGCTGCCGGATAGGTCGATCTTCCACTGAGGAACAGCGAAAAGTGAGTGTGTATATGAGTACTTACAATAACCAAAATATTTCACACACATATTTCACGCACATATGTTGGGTAGCGGACCAGCGATTAGCGACCTTCATAGCTTAAAATGTTTGGCCTGACTTATAGTTACAAGCCGCGCCAATTGCTTTTGTACTCCCCATTACATACCTGCAAATATTTACAATTTCAGTCACTGACTGAGCAAGTCAATATTAACTTTTTCTCGCATGTATACATTTTCTTTTCTTTCTTTCCTTTCCACTCTTGTATTTTTGCAAAATCATTATATCAATTTTTCGGCGGACCTAAACCTAAATATCAAATTCTCAAGTGCGCGTTTCACATACCACAAATATTGGTCAGTGCGAGTAGATGCAAGTACGTACATACATACCTTTGCATACGGGTATGTACATTTGTTTGCATAAATTTAGCTTCGAAATAGTTTTTAAATTTCTTCGCACATAAAGTTTCATCACCGACTCTGACCGTTGTATCCAAATCAATTACCAAACATTCAAGTATGTGGACAAAAAACACAAACATTTTTATTTTAATTATGAACTTCAAACACGTCTTAAAGCGCAAAAATACTTTGCTGTACGCATACTGGCTTTACTCTGTGTTAAAAACACTTACAAATATGTACATTAGGGCGGGGCATTATGGGAGATTTTTCGACTATGCGCGTATAGCACAGAAGGATTATACGTGTAATTCTAAGCGAATTTGCTGAAGGAACAATGGGTCTTAAATAAATTTTCAGTTGCCAAATTGCGAAAATAGGTTTCTTAGCATTTTGCTGTAGTGTCGTAAATAAGTGCTTAAATTTTGTATAAAAACATGCTACAGGGGTTTTTTGGTATGAGAAATCCATTTCTGCACTTATCTTTTTCTTAAAACTTCCACCAGAAGGCGCAACAGTGAAAATTTTCACATTTTCTTCGAAACCTATTTTCGCAATTCGGCAAACTCCAAATTGATTTTAGACCCATAGTTTCTTAAGAAAATTTGATTAGAATTGCATGTAGAATCCTCCTAAGCTATACGCGCATAGTCAACAAAAATTTACTCGCCCTGATATACATACTATGTATATGTTTGTACCAGGGAAGCCAACTCGTGGGGAATTCTCCGATTTACGGGGAATTTCAGTTTGCGTGGGGAATCGGGGAAAGAACCANTTACTAAAATATCGCAGTTTTCGTATTTCCGAAAATTACCGTTATATGGGATGTGGGCGCGATTATTGTCCGATTTTTNGGGAAAGAACCATTTTTTGTGGGGAATTTCAGTTTACGTGGGGAATCGGGGGATGAACTGTTTTTTTTTGTGAGGAATTAGGTGTTAACTAATTTGTTTCTTTTTTGCTTCACTCATTTTATAATGAGTTAAAAAAGTTGCATAAGAAATGCAACTGCAACAAAAGTACTGATTATGCAGCCCTGATTTGTTACAATTTTCTTTGGCGCGTTTGCTGTCATATAACGAATAACACAATTTATTTTTATATGGAGGAAACCGCACGCCTTCTGCAAAAAAATTCTAAAACAAAAATTGTTTGCCACTTAAAACTTGCACTTAATTAAATTATAATTGAGTGGGTACAAAACTTTCATAAATCTTTCTAAAAAATCTAATTAAAATGCTCCAAATTTTTGCGAAGGTTTGTGAATGTTTTTTTTTTAATATTGCACAAAGTTTAAAACTTGGATTTATACGGGGTTTGTTAAAGNTTTTCTTTGGCGCGTTTGCTGTCATATAACGAATAACACAATTTATTTTTATATGGAGGAAACCGCACGCCTTCTGCAAAAAAATTCTAAAACAAAAATTGTTTGCCACTTAAAACTTGCACTTTATTAAATTATAATTGAGTGGGTACAAAACTTTCATAAATCTTTCTAAAAAATCTNAACAAAATTAATATACCCTTGTGCACAAGTGCGCTCGGGTATAAAAATTAATTTATTGAAATTTTTCAATAGAACATCGCGGTATTGTACCAGTCTTTTGAATTGTCCCATTTTTTNGAGCTATGTATATTAAAACAAAAAAAACTCAAACTAAAAAAAAAAAATTGCGAAAACTGTTCAAACTTTTAAATAAATACTTATTATATATACATTTTTTATTCTTTATTTGTTAACTAACCTTATGTGTGCTCATATTCTTAGATTGGGAGCGTTTCTGGCAAATTTTNTCGGGTATAAAAATTAATTTATTGAAATTTTTCAATAGAACATCGCGGTATTGTACCAGTCTTTTGAATTGTCCCATTTTTTTAATAGCCCAATATAAAAATTTACAAATCTGTACAAATGTACCAATCGAGTGACTGCCTTAAAAATTTATGCAATTTACAAAAAAATCTACAAATTATCGTNGGTTAGTTTTTTATAGTTTGTTCTTTACCAACATCCGTATAAATACAAGTTTAAAGGCAGTGTCACACGATTGGGTATTTGCCAAAATTTAGTGTAAATCGTATCCCAATTGTGTGAATACCCAAAATATTTTTCACTATCCCAATCACAACAAGTAAGAAAGTCTAAGTTCGGGTGGAGCCGAACATTAAATACCCGGCGCAAGTATTAAATATATGTTTTTTCACCTTTCCGAAAGCTACCG
>NW_016158109.1:139160-144784 GCF_001687245.7 Rhagoletis zephyria | reverse complement strand
GTAGTTACTAAAATATCGCAGTTTTCGTATTTCTGGAAATTACCGTTATATGGGAAGTGGGCGTGGTTACAGTCCGATTTCGCCCATTTTCAATACCAACCTACCTTGGATTAACGAAAACCTACGTACCAAATTTCGTTGAGATATCTCAATTTTTGCTCGAGTTATCGTGTACACGGACGGACGGACAGACACACATGGCTTAATCGATTTCTCTATTCATTCTGAGCTGATCATTTATGTATACATTTGTCTATATCTATCTCGATTCGTTTTGGCTGTTACAAACAACCGTTATGTGAACAAAATTAATATACCCTTGTGCACAAGTGCGCTCGGGTATAAAAATTAATTTATTGAAATTTTTCAATAGAACATCGCGGTATTGTACCAGTCTTTTGAATTGTCCCATTTTTTTAATAGCCCAATATAAAAATTTACAAATCTGTACAAATGTACCAATCGAGTGACTGCCTTAAAAATTTATGCAATTTACAAAAAAATCTACAAATTATCGTTAAAATTTCGAGTTTTTTAATTAAATTCTGAGTATGCAGTTTTGTAGCCCATTGAATTCTAATAGAACAAAGTACACGTTTCAAATGGCTAAAAATGTCGATTGATTTTTTAGAACTTTTAAAAGTTCGAAATTTTTACGAAAGTTTGTTGAATTTTTTTTTAATATTGCACAAATGAGTAGTCCACTTGCCAATAGCGTTATGCGATTTTATAATAGTGAGCCATAAATAAAAAAAACTTCTACAACAACAAGTAACATCCAAATTGTATATTTCTCTTTAAGTATTATCTGAAAATTTGGATATACATGAGCCTAATAACATTAAAAACCAATATCGCAGTGTGGTAGTTTTTGCAAATTTTATATATAAAAATTTAATATAGCGAGTTTTGAAACAGCAACTTTTACATAGCTATCTTTTTTTAGATTTTCGCCTTCTCTCTTCCATGAAGATTGGTCTGCTTCTTTTTTACGACGCCTTCCACTAGGCACCGAAACTACCACGTTTTCTTGCAGTTTTCTAGGCTCATCAGAAGATGGAGACTTTTGAAAGTGTATAAATAAGTATTATAGCGACTTTTGCAATAGTGGTTAACATTTAATGGTATTTTTTCAGAAAATATAAAGATTTTGCATTGTATTGTTAGTGGACATGAAACTACTTTAAATACTGGTACGTTACTCACCAAAAACTAACAATCTAAAAAAATTTACATAGCGCCTTTTCAAGTGGACTACTCAAATTTGGAAACATGGATTTCCACGGAATTTGTTAAAGAATGAAGTATGTTTTTATTTAAAAAATAACAAAAGTTCAATAACAACAAAAATAATACGTTAAAACTTGGCAAAAAGTGGTTCGGTTATAATTTTTTTACCACTGTATGTATTTTTTATATCTTAAAAAAACCTAACCACGCCCACTTCTCTTATAACGGTATTTTCGAAAAATGCGAAAACTACGATATTTCAGTAAATATTGGATCCAAATTGTTGAAAATTAGTATGTGAAGTCAAATTTTGGTAGAAAATAGTATTATTATGAAATTTTTAGAAAATGGGCGTGACCCCGCCCACTTATGATGAAATGCTGTATCTCAGTAGCCGCTTCACTAATCCTTCCCAAACTCGGTACGAGCCTTTCCGAGGGCCTAGCTAAGAAATCTGTTGAAAATCTTTTAAACGGTAATTTACAGAAACACGAAAACTGCGATAAATCCGTAACTACGGAAGCTAATTGACTCAAAATCGATAATTACAGTAACCACTTAGCACAAAATTAGATTATTATACACTTTTGGTTAGTTGGCGTGGCGCCGCCCTCTTATGACCACAAATGTGTATCTCGGTAACTTATTCATCAATTTCTACCAAACTTAGTTTACTTAATAACCTTAGTACAAGGAAAAAATTATTCAAATCGGACTAAAATTACACCCACTTCCCGTATAACGGTAAATTTCAGACATCCGAAGTCTCCGATATCTCAATAAGTGAGGACGATAATTTACTCCAAGTTAATAGTTACAGCAATCTCTTAACAATAAATAAGACTGCTATAGACTTTGAGGAAATGGGCGTGGCACCGCCCACTTTATGACTGCAAGGTGTATCTCGGTAACCACTTTATAGATTCCTCCTAAATTTGTTTCAAATATTTCATTAACTCTAATTCAGCATATTATCGAAAACCCTGGAAATCGGGAAAAACCCCCCTGATTATCATGCAAATGTAGTTTAGAGAAAGTTGAAACGACGATACTGATACCTGCGCCGGGTATATAAAGTTCGGTTTCGCCCGAACTTACACTTCTTTACTTGCACACACATTTTTGTCGATAACATTTGTTATCTCAAAAATAACTTTCAGTTTAATAACAACAAATTTGAATAATTGAATGGCTTTACCTGCAACATACAATTACTTTTTCTCAATTTACTGACATTGTAAAAGAGTTTTCACGCAAGACATCGAGTTAAATACTTTTTTTAGCGAATTCTTAGTCGTTCAAAGTTTTTGCGCAGTTGAAAAAAGCAATTTAAGCCATGAGGAAATAGTATTTCCGAAATACAGATGAAGTCCTTAAATAGTGGTACGTTTCCATAGTTTGAGAAAATATGTAATAATAATAATAATAATAATAATAGATTGGCGCTTACACATATGTTAGTGTTTGGCCGAGCTTCTCCTCAGATTTGTGGCGTGCGTCTTGATGTTGTCACACAAAGAGGAGGGACCTACAGTTTTACGCCGACTCAACGGCGATTGTATTTTAATGAGAAGCTGTTTTTCATGGCAGAAATACACTCGGAGGTTTGCCATTGCCTGCCGAGGGACGACCGCTGTTAAGAAAAAACCTTTTTTCTATATTTTTTGCGATGTTGCTTTGACCAGGGTTTGAACCCAGGTGTTGCGGAGTGAAAGCGCGCACTGCTTACCACTACACCACAGCGGCCGACTAAACGATAATTTACTANTTACTTAATAACCTTAGTACAAGGAAAAAATTATTCAAATCGGACTAAAATTACACCCACTTCCCGTATAACGGTAAATTTCAGACATCCGAAGTCTCCGATATCTCAATAAGTGAGGACGATAATTTACTCCAAGTTAATAGTTACAGCAATCTCTTAACAATAAATAAGACTGCTATAGACTTTGAGGAAATGGGCGTGGCACCGCCCACTTTATGACTGCAAGGTGTATCTCGGTAACCACTTTATAGATTCCTCCTAAATTTGTTTCAAATATTTCATTAACTCTAATTCAGCATATTATCGAAAACCCTGGAAATCGGGAAAAACCCCCCTGATTATCATGCAAATGTAGTTTAGAGAAAGTTGAAACGACGATACTGATACCTGCGCCGGGTATATAAAGTTCGGTTTCGCCCGAACTTACACTTCTTTACTTGCACACACATTTTTGTCGATAACATTTGTTATCTCAAAAATAACTTTCAGTTTAATAACAACAAATTTGAATAATTGAATGGCTTTACCTGCAACATACAATTACTTTTTCTCAATTTACTGACATTGTAAAAGAGTTTTCACGCAAGACATCGAGTTAAATACTTTTTTTAGCGAATTCTTAGTCGTTCAAAGTTTTTGCGCAGTTGAAAAAAGCAATTTAAGCCATGAGGAAATAGTATTTCCGAAATACAGATGAAGTCCTTAAATAGTGGTACGTTTCCATAGTTTGAGAAAATATGTAATAATAATAATAATAATAATAATAGATTGGCGCTTACACATATGTTAGTGTTTGGCCGAGCTTCTCCTCAGATTTGTGGCGTGCGTCTTGATGTTGTCACACAAAGAGGAGGGACCTACAGTTTTACGCCGACTCAACGGCGATTGTATTTTAATGAGAAGCTGTTTTTCATGGCAGAAATACACTCGGAGGTTTGCCATTGCCTGCCGAGGGGCGACCGCTGTGAAGAAAAAACCTTTTTTCTACATTTTTTTGCGATGTTGCTTTGGCCAGGGCTTGAACCCAGGCGCTGCGGAGTGGAAGCGCGCACTGCTTACCACTACACCACAGCGGCCACCATATATGTATAAATATGTAATTTTGGTTTTTCAATACCACGCTCAAACGGAGCAACTGAGAGGAACTTAAGTACTCTAAAGTTTGTTTCCTGTCGAAAAGAGAGAACACAACTTCTAATTAAAATTTTTTAAAGTGAACTTCAAATTAAAAATAATTTTAAAATAAAACGTGAATTATTCTTTGACTATTTAAACACTGGAAGTGGAAATGATCTCATTATTGCTATTCAAAAATGTCATATATGACATTTATATACATATATATAAAACAATTTATTGGCTCCTGTGTACAATGATGTTATAAGGATATTTCATACTACATGTTAAATGTGTACACTAATGTTAAATATTGTTAAAAACAAGTACTCTGGCCTTTTAAAGTATTATCTGTTACTTACATTCATAATTTTGCTTGCACTGAAAAGCACCGATTTTTAAGCATCAAAAAGTCTAAGGTAGTGATTTCGCGCCAAAAAAATCTGGCAACCCTATAATTAACGTATGCGGGATGGAATACGAACTGATGCAGTAAAACGAAACAGCTATATTTCGGATGCAACAAATATTGTTTTTCCACTCATATAGATATTGTCGAAATTTCCAAGAAAAACTTTCATAGAAATGACTCATGTCCATAACGATTGATCTGTTTAAGTTTTCAGGCATAGTGCGGAGGGTATTTTTAACCGACTTCCAATAAAGGAGGAGGTTATCAGTTCGTCGGAATATTTTTATTTATTTTTTTTTTTTTATGTATGTTACCGCATAACTTTGCACCACGTCAACCGATTTCAATAATTCTTTTTGCAACGGAAAGTTAGTGTCTCAGAGGTGGTCCCATACTAATTTGGTTTATACGCATTTTTTAACTGCCTTGGAAACGTAGGGAACATCTTTTTTATTCATACGAATCGTTGCAAAAGTTCTGTTTTTTATTTTGTGTTTCTAGCAGTAAACGGAATTTCGCAACCTTCCGAATAAATAAAAAAAGATTTTCCGTACGTTTCAAAGGCAGTTAAAAAATGCGTATAATTTTCGTCACGAAATTGATATCATAAATTTTGTGTTTCTAGTTCAGCTTTCGTCACTCGGAAAGATTACCTCAAAGAGGTGTTTTGTTTGATATCAATTATTTTGGGGTAGCACATTTAAAATCGATGAAAATACAAATGTTTTATTTTTCTCAAATAAGTTGCTAAAAATGTTATCTAAATCTAAATTATGTATTCAAATCGATGTGTCCATTGAAACACGCACACATAATTTTTCGAATACGGAATAAAGCGAAAAAGAATGATCATATCCTTTGTATTCGAAAAAAATTACGGCCGCTTCTTATATAACGGTAAATTTCAGAAATGCTTGAAACTTCAATATTTCGAAATTGAAGGACGCTAATTTACTCAAAATTGATACACCCCGGCTTACCATCTAGCGGAGGTTTCGGAAAGGTGAAAAAACATATATTTAATACTTGCACCGGGTATTTAATGTTCGGCTCCGCCCGAACTTAGACTTTCTTACTTGTTTTTTTTTTTATTTTTAA
>NW_016158109.1:131545-137650 GCF_001687245.7 Rhagoletis zephyria | reverse complement strand
AGGGTCTTCAAACAGGCTATCTAACGCTATCTTTTGTGTTCATGAAATATAAATATGTCATAACGTTACCGCCTGAAAACTAAAAATCAGGCTGCTGAAAATATACATTTCGGGAATTTTCTCAAAAACTGGTCAGTCGATTTTATTCTAGGTTTCCACAACTCTAGCCCAAAACCTTAGCTTTCATCTGGTATATAGCACATATCTGGGAAAACTCTTGTTGTGGAGACATTGCGATTCAAATTGAAAAAATGTCGCTCCAAAAAGGGTCAAATGGTTAAAAATTAACATATCCGTCTAATTTGGTTACTTTAAGATATAAAAATAACATACCCAGTTCCCCGAAAAAAAATTGCCCATTCCCCGATTGCCACTTAAACCGAAATTCCCTGCAAATCGGGGAATTTCCCGCGAGTTGAAAAGTTGAAGGATGCAGCTGTGCTAATCACTTCGTACATGTCTAGGAACCCACAATTTATGTGTATTTTAGAGTTTTTTTCAGTCACATGCCGAAATTGTAACATTTTTCCCCATTTTAATTGCAGGTATGTACACAGTATTTAACTATGCTACATGGGTTTATCATCCGCACTTAATCAACCTGCGAAGACGCGTACAATATTACCTACAGTTGTACCCAATGTGCCGCTACTACTTACATACATATGTATAAATTGCTTCTGAGCAAAACTACTTGAGAAAAAAGCATTAGTTTAATAGCACGAGTGCAACACCGTACACGTGATAGAAGTAAAACTTCTTAAAAAAGCACATGTGTGCGCCCCACACCCAGTAGAAATCTTAACTGAAATAAACTACGAGACTATCAGATGAATACAGTTGTTTATTGTATCCAAAGTTGGTACCAAGTTGATAGGTTTTTATCATTTCTCATATTTTTATACCCGAGCGCACTTGTGCACAATGGTATATTAATTTTGTTCACATAACGGTTCTACTGATATCCACATCAATGACATGGACTGAGTAGTGCGGCCTCAGTGGTAGTTTAAAAAATTGCCTTTTTTTCGAATTTCAGGCAGCAGCCACGCCCACAAAGACATACGAATCAAAACATCCTGGAACAATACCTTCTTAGTTTTTTTGGTACTTTAATTCCTGAAAGTTTTAAAAAAATTAAATGATGGTACGTACAGACGGCACATACATACCAAAGCATCTCGTAGTGGAGACACGAACCAAAACACATTTACCTCTATATCTTTCCAACTAGTAGCCGGAACTTAATATATAAGGTATCTTTTGAAAGGTATTGGCCTATAGAATAACACTAAATATGTTGGGTGTACCCACATGCCCCCCTAAACCGGCAAAAGCAAAAAAACGTTTTTTGTTTCGCAACACTTTAACCTAATTTTTAAGAATCCGGTTAATCGTTTATGAAGCTTGAATACATTTTCTGGACACACTCTGCAGAACCTTTCCAACGATATCTCAAACATGTCGATTGGACGTCTGGATAAAAACTTCCAAATCTCGTGTATATATAAGCGCGGCATTTCAGCATGCTACTGTGGCTGATTTCGTCACTTTCGCGCACTGCCGTGCGCTGTGATAAAGCCGACATTTCCTTTGTGAATGATATTTTTTTAAGTCTCATAGAGAAAAAATGAAAAAACATTGAGGCTGCGTTTCTTTATACATTCCAGATAATCCCATTTCACAGCCAGAATAAACAGAATGCGTTTGAAATATACGTTAACATATCATCAGCAACGTTCTAAAGAATAAGTAAACAAAAAAGTTTATTCCAAACGTTCAGAATGAATGAAGAAATGGAGCCTGAGTTTCGGTATACAAAATTTGCAAGCAAATTTTTAGAGTTCGTTCGCTTTCAAGGAAATAATTTCAACATTATAATATACAACGAGAATATTTTTAGTGGAATGCTCGTTAAAATTGCACAGTAGATTTTGGTATACTTAGTTTGCTTCCTGTATTTACCAGGATTTTTAAAGTCTGCTTAGAAATTCTCCACATTTAATTCCGCATACATTAAGGAGATAAACATATATGGGTGGGGAATTTTAAGAAATTTCGGGCAAAATCGGGGAATTTCACTTATTTTTATTAAAATATACCAACTTGAAATAAATTCTATTTTGAAGCAATTTATATTTAAGAAATCAAAGTATATGCTATGTAGATTAGCTTGGCCAGTTGATAAGATCTCACATAGCCCAATTACTGGTCCTTAGTGTTCCCAAGAGTATGAAGCCGTAGTCTTTCAGATCTTTACGTGATGAAGAATTCTATAAGTTTTAAGAAATTCAGAGTTCTTCGATCCACAATAGCTATCAGACCAGAGAATGGCAGCGCATCTGCACATGCATTCCCTTCTATTCCATTGGGTCCAGCACCCACTACGTTCATCTATCCTGTCGCTGGATCGTCGTACACAAAATAAATTTGACAAAACATCGTGACTATCAATAAGGATTTTCACTCAAAAGAGGGGCTATGTAGGTAGGTAGGTGTGGATGCCACTGCCAAGCAGCTTAAGTACATTTAAGCTATAACTGGAACACCCGTTATAAGAGCTGGGATACTATCGATAGTAATATCGATAGTATCGATAGTTGAAAACTGTCGCCACTATCGATTGTTTTTGAAAACTATCGATGTCGGTTTTAGCGAAACTTTTCTCTTTACATCTCTTAACATTACATAAATTTTTTTATCCAAGAAAATTCACCGCTTACACAAAACTTTTATAGAAATTCGAATTAAAAAGCTTGAAATTTTAATGATTTTGTAGTTTTTTATGTTTTGTACAACTTTTATAAAAAATTAGTAGACACTAAACAAACCAAAAAATAGTCAAAGCTGCAAAAATGTTGTGGTGCTATTATTTTGACCAGTACTTTATTCATTTCCTTATAATATGGTAAAATGTTAATAATTTCCTTTGTCCGGATTTTGATATGCGCCTCCGTATTTGATCTCAGTTGAACTTTTATAAGTATGAGTTGTCAATACAAACGAATATCTTTTGTTTTGTTTGTTTTGTAGTATTAGAAATGTATTATAATAGCCAATTTCACTTCCTTGCCATTCAAAAGGGACAAACATATGTATATATAATTCAGACGCATAAATTAATAAATTTTTTAATTATTATAAGAAGTTCTTTTTGATGCACTACTCAAATTTAAACAAATTTATATAATCTCTTTAATTTACAAAGTAATTTATAAATTTATTAATTATTTAATTTTCAAGCAATTTAGCATTTCAATTCAATACCTCTCACGACGATAGTACTATCGATATTATCGATGTGGCGGTACTATCGATAGTATCCCAGCTCTACCCGGTGATACCACGGCTGAAAAAATTTTACTCCCTCTTTCTGAAAATGTTAGAGTATCTAACTAATCTCGCGAGGTACCTCTTTTTCTCTTCTCATCTGCGAAACGGTATTCCGAGCGTTTCGGCAAGTTTACCAACTTCCAGACCATTTAATCTCACTCAGGTCATGTTTACCTAGAGGTCTAACAGGTCGTGCTTATTTCTTATTTTCTAGGGCTTTGACAAATTGTTCAAATGCATGATTTTTCTGATATCTGCTAGAGTGGTGGTATGGGGCCGTTTACTTTTAAAGTGGCATAAGTTATTTCCGACCTCTCGTGCTTTAGGGGTTGGTATTTCTAACTGAATGCATCTGTAAATCGTTCTGCCGTCATAAACTAATGGAAACACTATTTACTTTTGGCCGATGAAGTTGAATGAATAACAAACGCTTTAAGATACGAGTAAAACAGGTAAATGATCACTGTAGTCAAACGAAATGAAATTACTTATGCCACTTTCAAAATAATCTATTCAAGTATCGACGCGTTTACCAGGGTTTTTTTCTGGATCTAAACCTTTGGGGAAATTTTGTCTATGGGAAATGTTTTCAAACCGGAAGCCACAAAGATAAACCACAATCAGTTGTACTCACTAGACCAAATTGCGTTAAGAAACTTACATACCACCAGCTTTTTACTCGAGATAGGGAATTTGGGTTTTTAAACAAATGTGGAATGTGGGACATTATTTTTCTTCGATAACTTCTCGGTCTAGCAATTCAAAAGATTAAAGGAAATATCTCAAGTGTCCTTTGGGCAAGTGCAGCGCCGTTCTTGAAACATTTGATTGCTGTTCTAATTTCAAGATCTTCGCGCCCACGACGATTCCTATATAAATTACTTAATGTACGTTGTAATTTGGATTTAAAGGCGAATCCACAAAGGTATTTGCAAAGGGGTTTGGAATTTGAGCATCCACGCAGATGTTTTCTACATACGATTACATATGTATGTATGTATGTACCTATGCTAATTTTATAGATTCTAAAGAAATTTATTTAATAATAATAATAGATTGGCGTTTACACATATGTTAGTGTTTGGCCGAGCTTCTCCTCCGATTTGTGGCGTGCGCCTTGATGTTGTCACACAAAGCGCAGGGACCTACAGTTTTACGCCGACTCCGAACTGCGATTGTATTTTTATGAGAAGCTGTTTTTCATGGCAGAAATACACTCGGAGGTTTGCCATTGCCTGCCGAGAGACGACCGCTGTTAAGAAAAAATCTTTTTTCTATATTTTGTTTTTTTGCGATGTTGCTTCGACCAGGGCTTTAACCCAGGTGCGTGGAGTGGAAGCGCGCACTGCTTACCACTACACCACAGCAGCCGACTAGAAATTTATTTACTCAGCATAAGTAAGCGCG
Source organism: Rhagoletis zephyria (assembly GCF_001687245.7). Lineage (NCBI taxonomy): Eukaryota > Metazoa > Arthropoda > Insecta > Diptera > Tephritidae > Rhagoletis > Rhagoletis zephyria. Next base: position 132,910 of record NW_016158109.1, on the reverse strand, counting down.
CTTAGCTTCGGCATACTCCTGCGCTGCCGTGTTTGTATTTTTGTGCTGCTTTTTTAAACGATTTAATCTATGGTGAAGTCGTATGCATTATTCTTTCTTCTGCTGCAGCTCTTCATTCCACCAAGGATTGTGGAGTTTCATGGACATTGAGCATGCATGTTTAAAAGCTTGGGTTAAGCTTTCAACTGGGCTATCTATTCCTCTGGGTGTAATGCATCTAAAATCAATGTTATTGAGCCCGCTGCTAAGAAGTCGATCCTGAAGGTGTTCCTCAAATTTACGCCATTTCGCAGTTTTATTTTTATACAAGTATGTCGATGTCTGCTTGTATATACTGTTACGCAAAAGGCTGTAGATTTTAAATGTTATAGCTTTGTGGTCGGAAGCATGAACGGCTGCTGGGCATACACGCCATTCTCTCACATTTTGGGATATGTTTTCTGATGATAGCCTGATGTCGTTAAGGTGGAAAAGAAATTGCCGAGGATTTCGTAGTGGACAAACGCCATTATTGAGCAGTCTCAGCATCAGAGACAATTAAGACCCCTTCTGGTGGTTGAGGGAGCTTTGGAATGTAGTAATTAAACAGCAGCAAATTTAGTAATTGGCTGCAACAAAACAGCAGCGAAAGACTTTCGTTCGGGTTTGCTTTAATTTTTGAAGAAATTTCCTGCGGTGGAAAATTTACCAGTATTCAAATATAAAATTTTCTAGTTCCATTTTCAATAAAATAAATGTTTAGAATGTTTATATTCTGATATATAGTATACATAAACTAGTTGAATCCCGGTCTATTCGATAGTAAAAACCCGGTTTACTCAATATTTGAGGAATCGAGATTTCGAAAACCCGCCTAAAATATCAAAAAAAAAAAAACGGTTGAAACAGGTTTGGAAAAACCGAGTCAATCACCTTACAGGCGAGCAAGTGAGATCCCCACAACAAATACTAAAGATATGCTTCATTCTCCTTGTGAAAATTGCTGTGCAGGTGTCACTTATGGATGGGATGTTCCGGATGAATTTTGTTGCGGAGCATTTTGTCCGGGAGATTTTTGTGCAGGATGTATTTCTGCGTAGTTGTTCGAGATAATATTTTTGTTTCTTAACTTCTTAATACCGATTTTAGGAGGAGCGGATTTCAGGAGCCTTTATTGGGGCTGTAATTTTCGGGCGATTTTGTCCGGGGGATTATTGTTTCGGCCGCTGTGGTGTAGTGGTAAGCAGTGCGCGCTTCCACTGCGCAACGCCTGGGTTCAAGCCCTGGTGAAAGCAACATCGCAAAAAATATAGAAAAAAGGTTTTTTCATAATAGCGGTCGTCCCTCGGCAGGCAATGGCAAACCTCCGAGTGTATTTCTGCCATG
>NW_016158109.1:107115-131531 GCF_001687245.7 Rhagoletis zephyria | reverse complement strand
TATTTCTGCCATGAAAAACAGCTTCTCATAAAAATACAATCGCCGTTCGGAGTCGGCGTAAAACTGTAGGTCCCTCCGCTCTGTGTGACAACATCAAGGCGCACGCCACAAATCGGAGGAGAAGCTCGGCCAAACACTAACATATGTGTAAGCGCCAATCTATTTTTATTATTAATATTATTATTATTGTTTCGATGGATTTTGTGCGAGGATTTTGTCCGGGTGATTTGAGGCTGGGGGAATAAGTCCTAGAGCCGTAAATAATAGCTTATAATAACAAAAAAATTGTGTGTACGTACAGTGTACGTTGTACATACAGCGCTGGGTTAAGGGAAAGGCCGACGGTGCCGCGGCCCAGGGCCCCACATGTGATGACGAAATAATTTTTCAGAGATTACAGAAAAGATCGCTAGGTATTAAGAAGATTTGTCATCACCATCAATACATATTGCGGAGAGATTATCGACTCACCCAATAATGGAAATTTCCGGGGGATGCTGGAACTGATAGCTTAGAATGACCCCCGGGCATGTATATATTATACGGAAATAAGGGACGTGGGCAAGTGAATTATTTATCCTCAACAACCTGCGAAGATATAATAACTTTGAGGGTTGAGAAAGCACAGGCAGAAATAAAAACCAGACCAAGAAGACAAAATATTCGTTTAATCCCATCTCTGTTCATATAAGAGGCTTTCGTGGTCAGTTTTTTAATACTGCATGCAACATGAGCAGCGGTCGTCCCTCGGCAGGCAATGCCAAACCTCCGAGTGTATTTCTGCCATGAAAAACAGCTTCTCATAAAAATACAATCGCCGTTCGGAGTCGGCGTAAAACTGTAGGTCCCTCCGCTCTGTGTGACAACATCAAGGCGCACGCCACAAATCGGAGGAGAAGCTCGGCCAAACACTAACATATGTGTAAGCGCCAATCTAAAAAAAAACAATGCAACATGAGCGGCAAGTAGAAAGGAAGTCAGGCGAGAATTTCAAGAGAAAACACGTGCTTAGAAGTCAATAAAATGAAAATATAATTTTTTTTCCAATTAATTGTATGTAATTACTAACTTAAAAATTGGCCCCACATATATTTATAACGGCTCTGGGCCCCTACATTCTTAATCCAGCCCTGCGTAGACTTATAAATAGGAGCTGATGGCTTACAAAAAAGGGGCACGTCACAGAAATATTATAGAAAGATTAATAATATGTAATCCGTTTTTCTTTTAAGACCAATCATACTTCACAAATATTATTTATGTATGTATGTATGTATATAAGTATATGTGTAAATAAATTTATGATAGTGTAGGTATGTAATTTTAAGAACGAATTAGATTAATCGGAAAAATTATGGCACGTAACTTTTATCTGTTTAACACCATCAACGCTCCATTTTCCGCCAAAAGTACGTGTTAGGGGCGTTCCGAAATTCTATGTAAAATCATTCTCTGAATCTACTGCAAACAGCAGTACCACCTTTATATACATATGTATATGTAGGTAAAGCAAGTTTCCGCAATTCGAAGTACGAAGTGAATCGCCATGAAAACATTATTTTTTCCAAATTGAAGTTCACTCATCTTATTTAATACCCTGCTCTTTAAATAATTCCACCGTAATTTTTTTACGAATGTATGCACATAGATACATACTTCTTACCTTTTTCACTTTTTACGTACTGGAATAATAAAGTCTCAGCAATTTTCATTGAAGTCAAAGCTAAGTATGTATGTAGGTACATACTAGGAATGTTAATCCCGGACTTTTTAAGGTCTCGAAAATCTTGGAAATGGCAAGTAATCCCGGGATTCTCGGGATTTGTAATTTGCACTGATGGCAATAATAGAAACTCCTTTTCCTGACCAGTATTGGCTATATATTTTTTTTTATTCAATAATTAATATTTTTTATAAACGTCTAGCTAATTATACATACAACACCGCGCGATAATAAATTTTAAACACAAATATCAATATATTCGCGAAACCCTGGGCCAAATATAGTAAAATTGCGTTTTTAGTTTTTCACTCTGACGTCAGTAAATCAAAAATGACTTAAAAAATTCGGAGAAATGTGCTTAGAGAAGAAGTATGGGTATAAAATTAATGAGGAAATCGTGAAAAATTTAAACAGATTCAAGTTTCTGATGCAGAAGGGCTGGTAAATATTGAAAATGTCGTTTTAAAATTTTATCCTTGAAGTTTCGCAATATTTGTTTTTGAAAAAATTATATGTCAAGGGCTTATATAAACTCGATACCATCCTCGAATTTCGTTCTTCTAACTTTGCCAGCTTAAAAATTACCTATTTGTCCTTGTGAATCCAAAAAATATATATTTTTTAAATTCTAAAAAAATTTGCTATTGCATTTGTTACCCATATTTTTATTCTACATTGCATTGAATTTTTTTTACAATTTTTTTAATTAATCATATCTTTGAAATTACAAAGTTCCTCAAAATAAATCCTGCGGTCAGAGAGAAAAAATAAAAACGCCACTTTAAATAGAAAAGTAGGTTTCAAACCCATTTATTTATTATTTCATGGTAGGAGAGCTGCTCAAACAATATAGAAGCAATTTTTTCGATTCAAGTAGTTGAAAAGTGATGAATATGTAAATCCTGGGACTAATCCCGGGATTCCGGGATTGTGCCAACGCCATCCCGAAAATCCCGGGATCGGAAAAAGCCGAAAAATTAACATCCCTAGTACATACATATGTATCTTAATATATGGCACACTTCTCGTGTTTGTCCTATTTGCGAAATGATTAATCATTTAAGAACAATTATGAGCATATACACACATACATATGTATATATGTTTGTATTAGGTATCTAAACTTTAAAAAATATGTATTTATGTATATATGTTTGTATTAGGTATCTACACTTNTCTAAAAAAATTTGCTATTGCATTTGTTACCCATATTTTTATTCTACATTGCATTGAATTTTTTTAACAATTTTTTTAATTAATCATATCTTTGAAATTACAAAGTTCCTCAAAATAAATCCTGCGGTCAGAGAGAAAAAATAAAAACTCCACTTTAAATAGAAAAGTAGGTTTCAAACCCATTTATTTATTATTTCATGGTAGGAGAGCTGCTCAAACAATATAGAAGCAATTTTTTCGATTCAAGTAGTTGAAAAGTGATGAATATGTAAATCCTGGGACTAATCCCGGGATTCCGGGATTGTGCCAACGCCATCCCGAAAATCCCGGGATCGGAAAAAGCCGAAAAATTAACATCCCTAATACATACATATGTATCTTAATATATGGCACACTTCTCGTGTTTGTCCTATTTGCGAAATGATTAATCATTTAAGAACAATTATGAGCATATACACACATACATATGTATATATGTTTGTATTAGGTATCTACTTTAAAAAATATGTATTTATGTATATATGTTTGTATTAGGTATCTACACTTAAAAAAAAAATGTATTTATCTATTGGAGCCAAGACATCTTATACATACATATGTACATATATGTATGTACCTTAGGGTGGACAAAAAAATTAAAGTCATAATTTTAATGCTACCGACCCGTAGGACGTACCCCATCGAAAAAATATTCCCCTGTTTTTTATTTTGAAATCAAAAAATATTTAGCGGGTACTCAAAGCAGTGTTACCGCTGAACATTTTTCGGAAGTCGCAAAAAATGCCATAGCCGAAAAAAACTGTCTTCAAGTAATTCAAATCTTTTATACCATCTATATATAGACTTTCATTATTTTACCTTTCGAAACTTATTGGGGCATATTCATGGCCGAAATAAAATCGATTCTAAGGTTTTTGACATAATATTCAATGGAAACACTGTCAAGAAAGCTGCACCTAACATTACAGTTAACTTTACTTCATCTATGATATGTCCCGTAATTTTTAATAAATTGCTAATGGAGATCTTAATTTTTTCAAAAATACTTTTTCTCTTAAAATAAAAACCTGTTGTCTTCTTCTTATTTGGCACTACAACCGTTTCGTCGTTTTGAGCCGAGAACAAAAAACTTCGCCAGTTGCCTCTTCCTTTTGCAGATTTGCGCCGGTTGTTCATCATATGTCTTCTGCACTTGGTCCTTCCATTGTGTTCGTGGGCGCCATTGCTTTCGTTGTCCACCCATGGGTGCGGAGTCGAATGATCTCTTCACTAGAGTGTCATCATTCATGCGTACAACATGTCAAAGCCAGCGCAATCGTTGTACTTTTATGCGCTTAACTACATATGTCCATGTCGTTAAAAAGCTCGTACAGTTCGTTATCCCATCTCCTTCGGTACTCGTTGCCCACGCGAACGGGCCATAGAGAATAGTTCTCTCGAAAACCCCAAAGCCTTCTCATCTTTGTTAGACATCGTCCATGTTTCTGCACCATATAAAGGAGGGCATGATGAGAGATTTGTAGAGCGTGTAGAGCGTTAAAACCCCATTGATGAGGGGTATACTGAAAATACGCAATACGCATATTTTGCATTTATTATTAAAACGAAATTGGAGTTGAAAAAGAAAGTTACATAAATATAATATTAATGTCAGAAAAAAGCAACATTAGTAGATAACACTTATTGTAACAAACTTTAGCCTTTTAAGTTTGTATATACTAAATTATCGCAGATTATTTGTTTGTACCGGAAGCCACGAAAATATATTTAATACAAATACCTTGGGAAAATGCTACGCTACAAAAATGGTGCATTAATTCGTGATACTTCTGGATATTTTTGCGGCAAAATGTTTACATAATAAAAATGTTGAAATCAGTCAACATCTTGCCAGAGATGTAATTTTTAAGTGCATTTGAAAAGTTAATGCTGAAAGCATTTTTAAACACGTGAAAACGAAATATTTGTTTGGAAAAAATTGTTAAAAGTGTATATCGAATTTTAAATCAAAGAAAAGGTGCAAAAGACGCATGATTTTTAAGAGAAGTATCAAAGTAAGCCTATTTCTAAAAAGTCGGTGTCAGGGGGCATCGATCTCCAAAAAGTGTCAATTTGACACTTTAGTCGCACAACAGTAACACTGGCTCAAAGTTTTCCATGTCTTTAATATAAAAACAAATTTTTTTAGAATTGGTATAGAGTTCTTGAATTCTCTTCAGAAAACTTCCAATAATAATACCTAATTGCTTATTTAACTATTTTTAGTACTAATTGTTTTTAAGGTCCCCCAAAACCCCCAAAAAGGCAATAAGGGACCCTTAAAAAATTGTTAGTATAAAAAAATGGTTAAATAAACAAATGGGTATTATGACTGGAAGTCTTCTAAGGAGAAACATAGTTATCCGATCGAAAACTATTGATTTGCAATAACTCTACACCATTTCTACGAAAATTTGTTTTTTTTTTTAAATAAAATACATATGTATGTGCATGGAAAACTTTGAGCGCTTTGAGCACCCTCTAAATGATTTTTTAATTCAAAATAAAATAACAGGGGCATTTTTTGGTGTAGCATTAAAATTCCGACTTTACGTTTTTTCCGGAGCACCCTAATAAACTTTTGTTGCTTCATCATTGACAGCAAGTTTTACTCAACAATGTAACTGAATCTGATGTGTATATATACATTTGTTTGTACATACTCGTTCAAACAATAAAGCAGTAGCACGGTCATCATTCCTGGAAAGAAAAAAGAAAACAAGGTTTATAACGCGAAGTTGCAAATAGATTCTTAATAGATACACTCTAAAAAGTGCATGTAAAACTACTACTGAAAAGTGTTTATTTTTCAACCAGAATCTGTTCAAGTATACGCACAAGATGTTCAAGATTTGATTTTGAACATGAGTTGTTTAAAATTTACACATAAATATACACATGTAATGTTTAAAATTACAAACATTTTGAAAGTAAAAATAAATTTTTTTACAAATAATAAATACTAAGTGCCAGCGGCGCACGCAGGAATATATTTTTGGGGGGAAAGGATTTATACTTCTAAATATATATCATCAGAAAATACTGAAAATTCGCTCTTTAAAATACATTTATGCAAGTTTTATGTACAGTATGAAATAAATAAATAAACTTTTTAAAGTTTTATAAATTGCATTTTATTTACATAAAATTTACAAAGAACTCAGACATTTTCAACCGGCTTCAAAAAAGGGAAGGTTATCAATTCTTCGGAGTATTTTTACTTCTTTTATTTATTCTTTTATTATTCCGGATAGATGGTACCTTAAGGATCGTCCCATAATTTGGTTTAGATCCGATCATTAAATCATAAAAAAATGAACGGTACTCCAAAATTTGTATACGAGAATTGAAGTCTCAAGAAAAAAGAAAAATTCTTACAAAATGACGCACCAGAAATGGAAAGAAATTTTTTTCTATCAAAATTTCATAAATCATAATAAATTTAACCCCAAAACCCACCCCTTGTGTGCGCTACGTGATAACACACTAGGAGAGGAAACTGGTTACCTCTCTTTATATGCGTAAATTTAAACGAACATTTTTTAGAGGAAATTTTAAACATTTTATGTGTAAACTGTGAAGATGTGAACAATAAATGTTTAAAACTCAAAAAACAAATTTGAAATTTGTTCTACGCCACACATATGATAAGTAAAAGTAAGCAAGCAGTGTGTAAATTTGCATTCATTAAGAGAGGAAACTGGTTACCTATCTTAATATGCGCAAATTTAAACAAAAATTTTTTAGAGTGTATGTACCTACATAGTTACACACGGTCAGGGGCGGACACAGGATTTTATTTGAAGAGGGCGATTGGGATCAACTTATCAAATAACGTTAAATTACGGGCTTCTAACTTGATTCACCTGGGAGTGACCAATCAAAGTTCGACCTTACCCTACAAGCATCCAACCTGCTTGAGCCCTCATTTATTTTTCATGCAAATAGAGGTTCGAGCAATTTTACTTTTAGCTACGGTTGCCAGACGTACTGATTTTATCAGTACAGTACAGATTTTTCAACTTTCGTACTGATTTTATTCATTCCTTCAATCAGTACGCTAATGTCCTGATTTTTTATTAATTTGTACTAATTTGTACTAATTTTTCAATTCTGAGCAATCAAATTTGTAATAGAGTTCTTCCCACCGAGCTTGGTACACGGTAACTCGGTGATCGATAATTTTTGCCCATGAATTTTGTTTGTGTAATATTATTTTACACAAACAAAATACTTTACGATTTGCTTAAGACTTTTAATTAACGTTGCAACTTTCTTAAAATTTACTGTAAAAAGTAAGAAGAAAATAATTTAGATATAGCTGACTTGTTTTCGGTAATGTTTGATATGCGCAAGAAATTAATATAAAAGATCAATCGTTTTATGGGCATATTGCGGGCCATTATCTACCAGAGGGCTGACATTTTTTGTCGAGTGTTGTTAGTTATCTCGAAAATAACTTTCAGTTTAAAAACAACAAATTTGAATAATTGAATGGCTTTGCCTACAACTTACAATTCGTTTTTCACAATTTACTGATTGAATTTAGATACTCTTTTTGGCGTATTCTTAGTCTTTCAAAGTTTTTTCGCAGTTGAAAAAATAATTTAAGCCATGAGAAAATACGGATGCAGTCCTTAAATAGAGGTCTCTTTCCACAGTTTGAATAAATATGTAATTTTGTTTTTTTCAATACCACGTTCAAACGAAGCACCTGAGAGGAACTAGCTTAAATATAGAGTTTGCTTCCTGGCGAAAAGAGAGAAACTGACTTCTAATTAAAATTTTAGAAAGCGAACTTCAAATTAAAAGTAATATTAAAATATGTATAATGTTTAGAGTTCTTTGACTATTTAAACACTGAAAGTGGAAATGATCTCATTATTGCTATTAAAAAATGGCATGTATATAAAATAATTGATTGGCTCCTGTAATATGTATTATGAAGGTATCTCGTACTACATGTTAATGTGTATACTCATATTAAAATGAATAACATTTTTATTTTTTATGAACAACATTTTATTTATAAACGGGTAAGGCTTCCTCAAGTGGGCCCCGAATTTACCAAGATTATAATTTTTCAATGATATTCAGGCAGCGCCGAGTTTTTTAGTCGAAAAGTACACTGTGTAAATTTTGTTGCAAAATTCCAAATAGTTTGTTTTTAATCAACAATTGAAAATTTTGCAGTGTTTTGGAAATTTAAATTTTTCTTTGAAAGTAAGTGTCCGAATGAAAAAATTTTTTTGGGTGCAGAGTTAAAAAACATTAAACTATACAATGAAATTGTTTGCGGTACAAATTTTTTTTTGCTTTTCTTGGTAAATAATAGTATAATCTTGGTAAATTTGGGGCCCACTTGTGGAAGCCTTACCCATACCAAGATATTATTAAAAACATGTACTCTGGCGTTTCCAAGTATTATCTGCTACTTACATTCATAATTCTGCTTGGAATAAAAGTGTACTGAAAAGTACTGATTTTTATAGCATGAAAAAGTCTAATGTACTGATTTCGCGCCAAAAAAATCTGGCAACCCAACTTTTAGCAAGTTTAATTTTGTTAATTTGGTGCATGGTCCATTTATAGCATACCCTGTAATAAAACAATTGAACTATTTTGTAAAAAAAAACACATGATAAAAAGTTATACGCTGGGCTTATTAAAGCAATATATACTTCTAAATACTTATTTCTTGCTTACAATGTTTGTTAAATAGAGGATGTAATTAAGTAACATAACTTTTTGCTTATAATAATTTAAGTTGCAAATTCAATTTTGCGCTTGCCTTTCACGAATGTTTCTATTATCCTTTCAGTATCAATTTCAATATCAAATTGATAGCGTATTTTTCTAAGAAAAATTTGTATCGTTTTCCAAGCGATCTTACGCGTTCGAAAGCATTATTTTTTACATCTAGCGCATTATATTCCAAAAATGTTTAATATATCTTTCGGCAATCTTTTCCGGAGATCGAGCAAAATATTAAGCAATAGCGGTATAGGCAATATCCACCTGAAAATCTTCAGCGTTAGATGCATGATAATTAGCCCGAAATTTTTGTAACTAATGTGGCAATGCAAGCGTTTTTTTCTATGCATTTTTCTATTATCCACCGACGGTCACCTACATTTTGTCCGCCTATGAGAGATGACCGCTTATGGGAATTTCGTAAGAAATAAAATTAAAACTCAAATATAAAAAACTGAAACGGCGGGTTTCTAAATTAAAAAAATATTTATTCTTCTATAGACAGAAACAGGATGATTAAAGAATAAATTCAAATTTATGGCGTTTTCTTTCCTACCGACAAATCTCATTGCCCGCTTCGCTCAGGCAGCAAGACGAGGGCAACGAAAAGGCAACACTGTTTCTAGAAAAGAAAATATCTTTGAATATGGACTATGTTCTTGTGTACATATACATATCGTCACCTGAAATGTAAAATAACGTAACATCATCGCCACTGATATGGAAAAAGTCGTGACTATTTTTTTTTTCATAAAACGATGTGGGGAGTTGTAATTTGAAGAAATCCATCATAGCAATCAAAAAGTGAATTTTGAATTTTTTATAAGTTACGACTTTTTGCATTTCAGTGACGATGATGTTACGTTATTTTGCATTTCAGGTGGCGATATGTAGAAGCGCAAAAGTCAACATCTGACTGAAAAAAAAACAAAACTGGCCGCTTGTTGGAGCTTCGCGTCCGCTTAAGGGTTTTTTTTTCATAAGTCTAGGTTCAGACGGAGAAACTTTTGTTGCTCATTTTCGTCAATTTCTCTTTTTGTGTTGCCCATCGCTTTCACACAGAGCAACTCTGAGCAGGCAATTTTCTGACATTTCCGTTGATATCATATTCGCAAATTTCTGTACGCTTCGTTTACCCGGCACTTACAAACTCTGATAAAATTTGTGATTATAAGTAAAAGGTGAGTTGAGAACTAAAGTTTTTAAATAAATTTTCGTATTTACATATGTATGTTAATTTGCTTCTTTGCTTATTTAGCGCAGCCATGGCAGAAAAAATCAAATGGACTCAAGCGGAGATTGAAAATCTGATAAATTTGGTGCAGCAGTATGAATGCATCTAAAGTGTGCAGGTTATTTAGACCGCAACGCCAAAGCCCAAGCGTTTGATAAAATCTGCGAAGATTTGGAAATGCCGCAATTAGACGTAATAGAAGTGAAGAAAAAGTGGAAAAATTTGAGGACACAGTTTTTGAGAGAGATGCGAGAGTTGCCGGCTTCTAAAAAAAGTGGTTCAGGACTCTGCGTATGTACACACCAAAATTGTGGTGTTATACACAATTACAATTTCTTGAAGCCCACACACAAATAAGGAGCGGACAGAGTAATTTTGAGATAACATTTGAATTTTGTTTCTCATGTTTATTAAAAAATACGTGTTTTACTTTTAAGGATGTAACCCCCCCGCCCGAAAGCCCAGGAGGCACCTCGTCTGATGTCTCAAACTTTTCTCAGTTTAGCCCAGGAGCCCCATCGAGTATTTCTCATTCTTCCCCACTAAGCCCACAAACGACTTTAAGTGAATTTATTGATATAGTAAGTAAATAAAGCATACGTAACAAAAAAAATGTATATACAATTTAATTTCATCTTTGTTTATAGAGCACTGAAGCGAGTAGCAGTGGCGCTAGCAAAGAGCCACAGAAGAAACGGGCAAAGGTGTGGATAATCTCCAGTTAATTTTATTACTGTTTAAAGTTTAAATACTTTAGACACTGTTGCATGTTTTGAGATACTATTAAGTTATTTTTTTAAGGACGGTGCACTGTACAGGTTACCGAAGGATTTGGCCTCATTCAAAGACAGAATCTGCGAAAAACGCACGAAGCCATTTTCTTGGCTGGGTAACTTGGTAGCAACCCAAATGGAGGAGATAATTCCCGAACAGCAAGACGACGCTGCGTGGGAGGTTCAATGCCTTATGCGAAGACTGGTGCAAGAACGNGGGAGGTTCAATGCCTTATGCGAAGATTGGTGCAAAAATCTAAGAACGCCTCATCTTCGCAACCTGTTTCGTGTGACCTGCTTCAAGATGCAATGAGTGGAGTCTTTTATAAAACTGATTTTGAATGACTGTAAGTAATATGGATGTCCGTTCTATAAAAGCAAATCAAAAATGTTTATCTCTTTATTTTTACAACTCCTTATAACAATTAGTGCTGTGAAATAGAAGAAATACCTGGAATGTGTATTTTTATTTTTATTTTATTTATTTCTTTTTAATGTACAAAATTTGTGATGATTTTTTTTTTTACGAAAGACTGAATTATTATTATATAAGTTATGTGTAAGTGTAGTTTAGGAAAAAGCTCTTTAATGAAACCATTGAAGTACAAGGTTTTGTTTGTGAAATTCAAACAACGAAAACCCGTGTACCTTAACTTTTTATATTGACTGTATCTACATTCACACATATATCTAAATTAAAGAACGTATTTTTGTTGTGCTGCAACGTAATGAATTATGTACTATTTTTATTTAATATTTTGAAAATAAATACATTTTGGCTTTTGCCTAAAAAGAGATTTATTTATTTATATCACCAGTCTACTCTCCCCTCGTTGTTGAAATACGCCATAAATTCTTGACGGATAGCTTCCGGCCCAGCTCTACGGGGATTGTAAGAACTGGCTGAAGCAATAGCAGACCCTTCGGCTGGAGAGTAGTTTACGTTTCTTGTAGTGTTGGTTTCTATNCCGCCCCACCTCTACGTGGATTGTAGGAAATGCCTGAAACAATAGCAGACCCTTCGGCTGGAGAGTAGTTTACGTTTCTTGTATTGTTGGTTACTGCTAAATAATTGTGCAAAACACAGCAAGCTAGGGTAATTTTTTGCACCGATTCAACTTTTAAATTAATTGGAGCAAGAAAAACTCGGAACCTGTTCGAGAGAATTCCGAAAGAATGCTCTACGACGTGCCTGGCGCGAGAAAGCCGTGAGTTGAAGACTTGCTTTTCGCGAGAGTTGGAATGATAGGGGTACGGCTTCATTATGTGTGTCTGCAGCGGGAAAGCATCATCGCTAACAATAACATATGGCAGGCAGCGGTTATTTCCAATTGTGGCATTTTTTGGCAAGCCCCTCTCTTCACGTAAAACCATGGAAAGTTTGCTTTGCAAAAAAACTCTCGCATCATCTCTACAAGTGCCAATAAAACAATGCTGTTTGTACCTTTATAGTTGTGGTAAAATGCTCAATCTTTTCGCAACGACCTGAAGGTTATATGTTTCCCATCTAATGCGCCTAATCAATTTGGAAATTGCCATCGTATAGCAAATTCATTTCCTATGGACTCCCACTACGAAGAGCTGTTTGGAAACTAAAAAAGTAGAATTTCGTACAAGTTCATANAAATGATACTCACTGTTCTTGCAGGGATGTTTCCCATCTAATGCGCCTAAACAATTTGGAAATTGCCATCGTATAGCAAATTCATTTGTTATGGACTCCCACTCCGAAGAGCTGTTTGGAAACTAAAAAAGGAGAATTTCGTACAAGTTCATGAAAAGTACGAACTAAAAATGTTTACCTTCAAATATATGCCTTTCAGTCTAGCCCAAATAGCGTCACATACATCCGGAATTATGCCACTAATAGCAGGCTTTGATATTTTCGAATGAAAATTCAAGCTTNTGTTTGGAAACTAAAAAAGGAGAATTTCGTACAAGTTCATAAAAAGTACGAACTAAAAATGTTTACCTTCAAAAATATGCCTTTCAGTCTAGCCCAAATAGCGTCACATACATCCGGAATTATTCCACTAATAGCAGCCTTTGATATTTTCGAATGAAAATTCAAGCTCTGAAATGTTTCCCCTGTAAAAGTAAGTGCTTTTAGCCTCATTCCATTCCTGGCTACGCAAGTTTTAATGCTACAAATTTTTTACATACATATTTCATTGCATATATAAGTTTGTATTGAAGTTTACTTGTAGCAAGAAACCGCAGTGTCAAAGACAGTTTTTCAGCTGGAGAAATTGCGGACCGCATTATGGTATCTTGCTTTCTGAAGTCTTCCTTAATGAATGAAAGCAGGAAATTAAATTGGGTCTCAGTCATTCGCAAATAATTTTTATAGCTAGCTTTGTCCGATATCAATAGCTCTTTTGTTAAGAACGCGAATGATCCTTTTTCCGACTTCGCTTTCCTTCACACCTTTGTCCATTCACGATTTTTTTTCCTTATAGGCATCTTTGCCACTTTTTCACACATATCGATTAGTCCTGGAGTTTAAAAAATACCTTTCATTTAGTATTCAATTTCCAATCTACAATCTCAGTACAAACCTTTACATATGTCCTCCCTTTCGCTATCATCCGAATCAATCTCGACGGCTTCCTCGATGCACTCAAAAATATCTTGCATTAATTCAATTTTATCTTGGTACTCCATATTCTGAAATGTTCATATATATAATATATGCATATATAAACATACATGTGAATATTTAAGTACAAAAAATCAAGAGCCAAATTTCAATTTCACAACTTACCGTATGTATTCATATAAACCTCAACAAAACTGCAAGCACTGAAAGAATTTGTAAATGAAAAGGAATGTCAAATTTCTTAGCAGCGAACTGAGACGAATAAGAACACAAAGCGTGTTGCCCGAGCACGATCAACTCGGCGCCCTTCCCCCTTCCTCGTCGCTCCCTCTCCCAAAAGTAACGAGTTGCGGCAACAAAAGTTTCTCCGTCTGAACCTAGACTAACTGAACACCTGTTTAATATGCCTTGCATTAAACAATTTATGGCTAATTTGTGCGCATTTTAGCAGAAGTGGGCATTTTGATATAATTCATACCTTTAATCATGTAATACATCGGGGTAATACTGGTTAAGCCGAGACTAATTAATTTATTGTAACTATTGAATACAGATGTTTTTGTAAAATACTCTCTTATAATAAAAATTAATAAGAACGGTTATGGAAAGGTTTTTAATTTTTAGTATATGTTTCAAGTCCTTAATATTTTTGTGCGCATACAAATGTCTGGTTACACAGTTGAAAGTGAAATTTTCTACGTTCACCGCGGAAATAGACAAAAACTAGTGTTCGAAAGTTCGATCCGACATACATGTAGTGCTTATCGTAACTTTATTTGTTTTTATAAATATAGTTTATTTTTTAACAAAAACTATATACGTCCAAGTTTTAATCTTTGTTCAAATCAAAAAAAACCAACAAACTTTCGTAAAAATTTCGAGCTTCTTAACTAAGACCATTTTTTTTAAGTTTTTTATTTTTTATTTTAATCTTCAATCATAATCCCTTTTTTAGGCTTGCACAATATTATTTATAGAACAAGAAATCATGTAAATCTCTTCGCCAGCGTGAAAAATGATAAAAAAAATAAATTGGACAAAATAAAAGCAAGTAGATAATATCAATATTTTAATAAATTAAGAAGGAAATAAAGATTAAAATAAATTCCGGATTGGATCTACACAAGTCGTTGGAAAAATTTGAAAAAAGGTATTCCCACTCTTATTTTTAATTTTTCAAGCTCATTCCGCAGACTGAAGATATTGAAGTATTTTAATTCCGTTAAGACCTATGCAATTTTCATATGAAACATTTTGTGTTTTTCGACCCGCCCTAATATATAGTCCTTTCATAACTTTACCACACTTACATATTGTCAAGATTTGAATATTTGTCTTAATATCTTTTAATTTTAATGATTTCTTTTATAATAATGTAGTATATTCTTTAATTAAAAACTATATAAATCTAAGTATGAATCTTTGTGCAACATTTGCAAAAAAATTCCAACTTTTTAATTCGCTTTTTTAGAAATATTTTGAGTATGCAGTTTTATAGCCCATTCAAGTTGCAAGTAGCTCGCAATTGCCTTTAATTTTTGGGAATTTTTTTCGTTGAAGGTGTTACTCATTTTCTCCATAAACAAAATCGTCGAGAATGCTTCGTATGGAAGAAAATGACTGGCATCGTCAATTTAAAAAAATACATAAATCAACTGTAAGGACCAGTGACTTTAAACTTGCACTTTATTATAGTAAAATTGAATGGGCTATAAAACTGAATACTTAAAATATTTCTAAATAACCAAATTAAAAAGTTCGAAATTTTTTAGAAAGTTTTTAGATTTTTTTCAAATGTTGCATAAAGGTTCAAACTTGGATTTATAAGGCTTTTTTTAAACAAATAACTAAAATTAAAAGATATTAAGACAAATGGTCAAATGCTGTCAATATGTGAGTGTCGTAAAATTATGATAAGGACTATATATTCATAGCATCTACACGATTTCTTGTTTTGTATTTAACTAGTAAACTCGCATGGCGTTAAAACGCCCTAAATTTTTATTCAAAAACCTAGTACTATTCCAAATGTTTGTCAGAATTATACGCGATCCTATTGGCATATTTCGAGCATAATGCCGGTTTTTAATATCATCAAATTTCAAATCACCCTGTACCGATAAAAAAAGTTTTAACTTCAGTAAATCTTATCACATATCTACAGGTCAAGCAATGTCTTTACTTCGTCCTCTCATATTTGAAATTCAAAAGAACGATGCAAATCAAATAATCTTCACGAAAAATTCTTTTTCGTTTAATATACACATATGTATACTTGTTAGATCGGTATAACTTTTCGAAAAGATGGCAAGCCTAATAACTAAATGATGTTTTCAAACTAAAGGTTTGATAAATCCCTTTCGATTGACACTCATATTTTAATATTTTATATAACTTGCGTATAGTTGACTTAATTCGACTATTCAAACAGCTGTAAATCCTTCTCAAAAGTATTTTCAAACGAAAACCTTCTTAAATATATTTCTTCTAACATTGTGATACATATTTCAATTAACTAATGAATTAAGATGAGTAAGATTTTTCAAACATGTGGCAACCCTCCTAAATAAGGGTCAGAAATAACGCCTTTTGAAACCTCTTTTTATTGATATCCATCTTTTAAAAATTCATCTTAATTTATGATTATTTTGAACGTAACTTTTTAAACATGTGGCAATTCTGTTCAAACATTATAAATGCTCAAACTAAAAATATCTTGACACTCTTTCGTTTCACACCCGTATTTTAATATTTGATAAAAATTTTTATGGAAGTAAATTATATTCGACTTTTCAAATAAGTGGCAACCCTCTTCAAACATTTTTTCAAGCTAAAACCTTCCTAAATTTCCTTCGCATCACATTGCGATAAATAGTTGAATTTAATATTTAAACGTGTGGCAGCCACCTAAATATAGTTCAGAAATAAAGTATTTTCAAACCCATTTCGATTGATACCCATATTTTAAAAAATCGTTAAACTTATTAAAGAATTTGAATTTAATTTTTGAAACGAGTGGCAACTCTCTGTAAATACCTCAAAACTACTCTTAGTGGTAAAGCTAAAGATTTCTTAACACTTTTTTGTTTGACATATTTTAATATTTCATTGTGCATAAGTTAACGGAATTCGCCATTTCAAATAGGTGGCAACCCTCTTCATAATATTTACAACTTTTACCTTCTTAAAGTCTTTCGTCTGGCGCCCATATGGGGATATTTATATCTATTGCCTAATTCCCTTAATTGAAATTGAATTTAATTTTTTAANCTTTTACCTTCTTAAAGTCTTTCGTCTGGCGCCCATATGGGGATATTTATTTCTATTACCTAATTCCCTTAATTGAAATTGAATTTAATTTTTTAGACAGGTGGCACTCCTCCTACAGTGAAGTTAAGAAACAAAGCTTTTTAAAACCATTTCGATAGATATCCACTTTGTAATAAATGATTTAACATTTTAAATATTTTGAATCCCATTTTTTAAAAGGTGGCAACTCTTTTCGAAAAAGTAAAGCCTTATTACACATCTACAGCCCGAGCCCTTTCCTTTGACACCTGACCTTTGAAAATCGAACGAAAGGTGCGGATCTGGTGGCATTTATTATTAAATAATTTGGGTTAAATTGTTTAACAGGTGGCAATTCTTTTCGAAAAAGTAAAACCTTGCTGCACATCTACAGCCGGAACTCTTTAATTTGACACCTCATTTTTGAAAATGAAACGAACGGTGCAGATCTGATGATCTGGACAAAAAATCCCCTCACGTAATATATCTGTGGACATTTGACAAAGCAACTTAAGTCCGTCTTTCACGGACATCCAAAATAGTATATAACGACAAAACATATTATACCGTCAAAGAAAAAACTTTGCAATTCGAAAGAGATGTTTCTGTTTGCAACAATTGCATGTTTTCATTTAAATAATAATAGTGCGATTCATAAAACGTCGCAAAAGTGGCATTTTTGGCGAAATAGCAATGTTGCGAACAAAGTTGTATGAACGACCTATCGCAACTCCGGATTGCAAATGTGAAATTTAAAAAAAATTTGGCGCATTAGAAATAAAGTAAAAGCCTTAACTGATATACATACTTTTTCTTGAAGCATTTGAATACAATAAAAAAGCATGTGTGTCGCGACTTTGACTTTGCAATGATTGTCAGCTCAAATACTATGGCAATGTCGCAAGAAAGTTTCCATACAAAAATAATCAGCTGTGTCGCAAGGTGGCAAAATTTGCTCTAACGGTAAAAAGAGCTTTGCCGACATACGCTATTTTCTTTGTCCGTTCTTTTGTCAAATGTCCGCCGATAAGTATATATAGATATTTTGCAAGCCTAAAAAATGGATTATGATTGAAGATTAAAATAAAAAAAAATAAAAAAATTTGTTTTAAAATTTCTCGTTTGAGGTAATATATTTCAACCGAAATTTTACTTTTTCGAGATGCAACCACCGCCAACCCCCCTCCCTCCCCTGTATCTGACACTGCACATGGTTATTAACCGTTTAAAATATCGTTAACCTAATATGATGAGTGCATTATACATTTTATTTTATAAGGTGATCATTACAGTCAATATATCAGTAGTAACTAATGTGCAGTTGTTAGAGCTTGTTTAGTAAATGTTCTTCAAATTGAGTTATTAGCATTTAATGGTCTTCAATGACAATGCACTTTTCTTTCGAATTATTCTAATACTAAAAGTGAAGAATTTTTTCACATCAGAGAACAAATTACTTGCAGCGCTTTCACTAATATATTGTTCTTATCACAAATTTTAGACTTGTCCGCTTTTGCCAAGTCATTGTGAGAATGCTCTGCATGCGTTGACATACTCTTGTGGTCAGCTAATTAAGTTAAGTGACATTTTGACCACTTTTGGCTTGCCAATTTAAGGTTTTTAATTTTTTATAAAAGTTCAGCACATTACATAACCAGCGCCACATAAATCCACATTTTAAATTTCGTACGAAATGTATCAAAATTTAACAATTACACTCAAAAACTTAACAATTACACCCAAAAATTGTTTTTTACTAAAAAGCTTTATAAAAATTTTGGGTATGCAGTTTTATAGCCCATTTAATTTTACTAGATTAAAGTGCAAATTTCAGTACGTTATAAAATCGCGTTGATTTTTAATAATTATTTTGGCTGACGTTGTTGAGCATTTTCTCCCATATAAAGTATGCTCGACAACTACTTTTATATGGAGGAAAATGCCTAGTACCGTCAGCCAAGTCAAGTTTGAATTCGCTAAGAAATTCCGTTGAGATCTGATCATTTTTCAGCGATTTCGATCTTGTACTACATTATATTAAAATTTAATATGCTACAAATCTGCATTCCAAAATTTTAACTAGAAATTCTAATTTAAAAGTTTGCAATTTTGATTAAACATTGTTGATATTTTCTAATTTTGCACAAATTTTGCAATTTAGATTTGTTTATATGGCTTTTGTTAGAGAGTGAGCTATACTTTTATAAAAAAAAGTTATGAAAAATACTTCAGGATAAAAAACATTGCGAATATTGTAATAATATCGCTGTGTGATTTTGAGTGTGGGTCACTGTTCATACATACATAATATAGAAAGACCCTATCCCACTGGGGACTAATAACTCGATGAAATGAATCACAATCAATTAAAAAGTAAATTTTGGATTTGTGGTTAGTTACGACTTTTTGTATTTCAGCGAAGATGTATATAATATATATAATAAAATTTTTTGTTGGTAAATGGTTCTATGCATTTGTTGAATGAGTAGATGTTTTTTCAGTGTTTCATTTAAATTTAAAAATTTAAAGATATATATCGATGTATCGAGTTTTTTTCTCTGAAATATCGAAAGTATCGAGTACAGCTAATATCGATACTTTTGAAGTTCTAATACTTTTAACCTTCTTTCACACAGATGATTCCTTAAGGCACAAATACACACCCAGGTCTCCCAGACCGGCTTCCTTTTCATCAATTCTCTAGGTTGCGTTATTGAATTTATTGAAAATATCTGTATGCAAATTGTTTAAGTAGACAATATTCCACTTGTTTTATTAAAAAAAAGGAGAAGCTCGGCCAAACACTAACATATGTGTAAGCGCCAATCTATTATTATTATATTATTATTATTATTTATTCAAAATAGGAAAATGTATATATTCATTTCAAACCACAATAGTAATTCTTATGTTAGCCCTTTAAAATGATATATTTAAAATTGGACTCTCAAAAAAGCTCTTCTCTTTGTTTTGCTTACACTTCAAATAAATGAAAATAGATTTTACCAAGGCGAATTCATATAAGGTGGTGTTGCTAGAACAGCTGTTTTAATTCGCCTCCGTACACATATGTAAAAACTCCTTATGAGTGAGTGCGAAAGTAAGTGTTGGAATTTTCTTTCCCTCTTACTCCTTAAGCGAAGAACAGCTGAAATTTGACATTTATGTGCCGAAAGCGAAAAGAAAATACATGCTAGTTTTTGTTTTTGTACTACCGCGACCACCTTATATGAATTCGCCTTAGATTTTACTGTTTTAATCAGCTTCATTGAATTTTTCTTCTACTTGCTTACCCAGTAAAAATAATTGTACTAACACACACCCCGGTCTCGCATATTGCTTAAAGCATACAGCACTGAATCTCCACTTACCCAGGTCGTACTTTTCACACTAAATTTTGCTTAATAACAAATCATTAAGCTACTGAAAGAATGATAGAGTTCTCGTTAATTGTTTCTGAGCAATAAATAATGACACAGAATAAAGGCTAATCATTTTCGATGGGAATATGTATAGAGTTGCGTTATCATGATATCAGAGAGGTACAGTAGACCTCACCATATTCTTGATACAACAAGATAACTGCTGTGTATATCATTCTGAAGTGCTGTCCAGCCAAGAAACTGCACTAGCCATTGATCCAGACTGTAAGGCAGCCCTGAAAGCTTGCACATACGACGTTTTCTTTTCTGCAAAAAATGTTGCCTTCCTAATTGCCTTATTCTTGCTGTTTGAGCGAAGCGGGCAATAACAAGATAAAATTATTCGGTAGAAAAGAAAACGCCAATAGACAATGTAGATGTACCCTGACATTGTCTTCCAAAGACAGAATCTGCTTCCACCGATAGTTTGTTTGAATGCCAAATAATATTTTTGCCTTTCCTTATCGTTTATTTTGAATTATCCCTTACTCAACTTATTATTCCTATAATAACTTTTGCGAAATTTTAAAATCGAATTTACGAAATGCTCGTACGTGCATTTATCAGAACATATACATAAAACTACTACACTAAAGAGATTTCCTAAATGTTAGGAAGCTCCATACAAGTTTAAGTAAATAGGAAACAATATTGCACTAAAGCCAAATTGTCTTAAACCAAAGAAATTGATGTACTTAAGTAAGGAAACAATTACTAGGAATGTTTTTGAAAAGCAAGTAGTAATTTCTTAATTTTAAGTAGGAATTGTACTTAAATGTAGGAAATTTGTCACCAAGTTAAGTTAATATGATACTATTTTTTTATTATTTAAGTAAATGTTTACTTGAAATGATGTAGGACTTGTACCTAAATGTAGGAAATAAGTATGTAAATATGTAATTTCGCTCGCGGGACTCAAACAGTCGCAATGGTCGACAGAGAAAAGCTCTGAAGTGCTAGTCGAGAGATGCNTTATTTAAGTAAATGTTTACTTGAAATGATGTAGGACTTGTACCTAAATGTAGGAAATAAGTATGTAAATATGTAATTTTGCTCGCGGGACTCAAACAGTCGCAATGGTCGACAGAGAAAAGCTCTGAAGTGCTAGTCGAGAGATGCAAGGTTCGAGACCCAGAACAGGAAATTTTTGTTTTTATTATTTTTTTTTGTTTTGAAATTTTTTAAATTGTATTTAAAAAATTTTAAATTTTATTTAAAAAAATGTATCTCATTTATTTTTTGTGGTATTTGAGTATTTAGGTTTTTTTATATGAAATTAATCTTACAATTCGTAATTTATATTTGAAGTGAAATAATTGTCTTACTTTACTTTAACCACCTCCAAGCGGACTCGAAACTGCGAACTCAGAACCAGATTTTACGATTTGTAATTTAAATTTAATATTTAATCTAAATTGAAATAACTGACTTACCTTACTCTAACCACTTACTCGAGTCCACCTACGATCTCGGAACTAGAAGCAGTAGTCTTCACGCGACGCCACCACCGACATTTGCCAGGAAAGCAATTAACTTTGTCTTAACAGCACTGACAAAATTCAAAATTATTTAAGGAAATTATTATTTATATTGACAAAATTTACTTCTGTTTTCCAAAAACACTAAGTGCAGAAGTACTAACAGAGTGAGCATCATGGTTGTAATACTTCAATACGGAGTTAAGTACGTTGATTTATTTGTGGCAAGTACTAGTTTTCTTTTATTTTAAGTACAAATTTTATTAAAAACGCCGTTTTCTCCTTAAAAATAGGAAATATTAGCCCTTTTTAAGTCAAGTACCAAGTTTCCTTAAATTTAGGAGGATTATTATTTTGAGTGGCCGCTATGATGTAGTGGTAAGCAGTGCGCGCTTCCACTCCGCAGGGCCTGGGTTCAGGCCCTGGTCAAAGCAACATCGCAAAAAAATATACAAAAAGGTTTATTCTTAATAGCGGGCGCCCCTCAGCAGGCTATAGCAAACCTCCGAGTGTATTTCTGCCATGAAAACCAGCTTCTCATAAAAATACAATCGCTGTAAAACTGTGGGTCCCTCCTCTTTGTGTGACAACATTAAGGCGCACGCCACAAATCAGAGGAGAAGCTCGTCCAAACACTAACATACGTGTAAGCGCCAATCTATTTCTTTTTTTTGTTCGTAGAAGAGGGAAATGCTTTATGCACCGGCCGGGGGCGCTAGTCTCTATACTACCTTCCCCGAGTGTGGGACTCCCACCGAAGCGTGTTGGGCTACCCNTTCGTAGGAGAGGGAAATGCTTTATGCACTGGCCGGGGGCGCTAGTCTCTATACTACCTTCCCCGAGTGTGGGACTCCCACCGAAGCGTGTTGGGCTACCCACTAAAACCCAAATTCCCACCGCCCTCGCAAGAATCCCACGTGGGGCACCGCAATTCTGCATGTCTTGAGATGCAGGATNTGGCCGGGGGCGCTAGTCTCTATACTACCTTCCCCGAGTGTGGGACTCCCACCGAAGCGTGTTGGGCTACCCACTAAAACCCAAACTCCCACCGCCCGCGCAAGAATCCCGCATCTGGCACCGCAATTCTGCATGTCTTCAGATGCAGGAGCGCGCTGTTAGAGCCTTGGGGCTGCTCTTTTGTAGGGGCGTTTCATTCGGGTGTCCTCAGTAGACAACCGTCCTCTCGTTTGCAGCGGAGTACGAATTTCACGTATCTCGCAACTGCTTCCCACTTGTCTGCACTGGAGACCATTACCCCAATTATGTTGTTCGGAGTTATGTCTCCGTGTCTTTCTTCCAACATTCTGCGCGAAATCAAGAAGTGTTCGCAGGTGAAGAATGTATGGTACACGTTATCTTCGACGTTTACACAGTAGTGATAGAACGGTGAGTCCACCCTTCCCATTCTATGAAGATATTCTCGGAAGTAACCATGACCGGTGAGGAATTGCGTCAGGTAGAAATCGACTTCCCCATGTGGTCTGTTCAGCCATGTTTGAAGGTCGGCTATCAGGGAGTGTGTCCATCGACCTTTTGTGCTCGCGTTCCAGTTTTGTTGCCACTGCTGGATTAGTTGCTCGCGCGCCCTTGCCGCGGCAGATGCTCGACCTATCTCGGCACTGAGATTGTAAATCTCTTTTCGCTCGTAAGCAAGTAGCTCAATTGGCATGACGCCAGAAATAACTAGAACCGCGTCCGCGGACACTGTACGGTATGCAGAAGCAATGCGTAGTGCCCCTCTGCGCTGTACCGAAGACATTTGAATCCGGTATTTTTTGACTTTCAATGCGTCAGCCCATATTTCTGCCCCGTACAGGAGCACCGATTGGACCGCTGTCATCAGAAGCTTCCTGCGGCATGGCTTCGGGCCGCCCACGTTTGCCATCAGCCGGCTTAGAGCCGCCGTGCTCTGCGCAGCTTTTTCACATACTCCATGGATGTGTTCCCAGAATGTGAGTTTGCTGTCAAGCTTCACCCCTAGGTATTTTGTAGACCTAGAAGTCGTCACGAGTTGAGGTCCGACCATTATATTTATAATTGTTGGGATCCGTTTCCTGGTGAGGAGCACGATCTCTGTTTTGGCTGTAGCCTATTGCAGACCGTGATCGCTTATTCATCCACTGACGTTGCGCATGACCTGGTTTAGCTTGAGCTGTACTGGCTGGACGCTTCTTGCTGTGATGACGGCTGCCACGTCGTCCGCGAAGGCGACAAGGAAGGCGCTCTCCGGCATTTCCGTGCGCAACAGACTGTCATACGTGGCGTTCCAGAGGTCCGGGCCAAGTACAGACCCCTGTGCCGCTCCGCCGGTTATACGTCTCTTTCTCTGACCTTGTGTTGTGTCGTACAAAANGCTGTGCTAGCTGGACATTTCTTGCTGTTATGACGGCTGCCACGTCGTCCGCGAAGGCGACAAGGAAGGCGCTCTCCGGCATTTCCGTGCGCAACAGACTGTCATATGTGGCGTTCCAAAGGTCCGGGCCAAGTACAGACCCCTGTGCCGCTCCGCCGGTTATACGTCTCTTTCTCTGACCTTGTGTTGTGTCGTACAAAAGCCAACGGTCTCTGAGGTAGTCCCGGATCATATCTAGTAAGTATGTTGGAACCTTGAATGACCGTTCCAACGCCTCCAGCATGTCGTCCCATCTTGACGAGTTGAATGCGTTCTTGATGTCCAGTGTGACTAGCAGCACTATTGGCCGCGCCTGGTGGCAGGCTTCTTCGGCCTTATGTACCGCCTCGACTACTTCGCCAATTGCTCCTATAGTTGAGTGTCCCTTCCTGAAGCCATGTTTTCGGGGTGAAAGGCCTCCCTCGGTAAGCGCCAATCTATTATTATTATTATTTNGAGTGTCCCTTCCTGAAGCCATGTTGTCGGGGTGAAAGGCCTCCCTCGGTAAGCGCCAATCACGTCAAGCGTATTTTGAGCA
>NW_016158109.1:101627-106920 GCF_001687245.7 Rhagoletis zephyria | reverse complement strand
TGGGCTACCCACTAAAACCCAAACTCCCACCGCCCGCGCAAGAAGCCCGCATCTGGCACCGCAATTCTGCATGTTTTCAGATGCAGGAGGGCGCTGTTAGAGCCTTGGGGCTGCTCTTTTGTAGGGGCGTTTCATTCGGGTGTCCTCAGTAGACAACCGTCCTCTCGTTTGCAGCGGAGTACGAATTTCACGTATCTCGCAACCGCTTCCCACTTTTCTGCACTCGAGATCATTACCCCAACTATGTTGTTTGGGGTTATGTCTCCGTATCTTTCTTCCAACATTCTGAGCGAAATCAAGAAGTGTTCACAGGTGAAGAATGTGTGGCATACGTTATCTTCGACGTTTCCACAGTAGTGACAGAACGGTGAGTCCACCCTTCCCATTCTATGAAGATATTCTCGGAAGTAACCATGACCGGTGAGGAATTGCGTCAGGTAGAAATCGACTTCCCCATGCGGTCTGTTCAACCATGTTTGAAGGTCGGCTATCAGGGAGTGCGTCCATCGGCCTTTTTTGCTCGCGTTCCAGTTTTGTTGCCACTGCTGGATCAGTTGCTCGCGCGCCCTTGCCGCGGCAGCTGCTCGACCTATCTCGGCACTGAGATTGTAAATCTCTTTACGCTCGTAAGCAAGTAGCTCAATTGGCATGACGCCAGAAATAACAAGGACCGCGTCCGCGGACACTGTACGGTATGCAGAAGCAATTCGTAGTGCCCTCCTGCGCGGGACCGAAGACATTTGAATCCGGTATTTTTTGACTTTCAATGCGTCGGCCCATATTTCTGCCCCGTACAGGAGCACCGACTAGACCGCTGTCATCAGAAGCTTCCTGCGGCATGGCTTCGGGCCGCCCACGTTCGCCATCAGCCGGCTTAGAGCCGCCGTGCTCTGCGCAGCTTTTTCACATACTCCATGGATGTGTTCCCAGAATGTGAGTTTGCTGTCAAGCTTCACCCCTAGGTATTTTGTAGACCTAGAAGTCGTCACGGGTTGAGGTCCGACCATTATATTTATAATTGTTGGGATCCGTTTCCTGGTGAGGAGCACGATCTCCGTTTTGGCTGTAGCCAATTGCAGACCGTGATCGCTCATCCATNATTATTATTATTATTATTATTATTATTATTATTATTATTAATATTATTATTTTCAATGTATGTATCTGTGTAAATTTTGCAAAACCCTACTTAGTATCGAATGACAATCAGAGCCAAATAGCTATGCAAATATGTACCAAAGCAATTTTTTCGTTTTACTACAATAGGGGTATTCTCTGAGTCTTGCAAAGCCCTTGCACGGTGCACGGATTGCACGGTTTGCAAAGCTGTCCCATACGAAAACCGGTTTTTACCGTGCAATCCGTGCAATCTGTGCACCATGCAAGGGCTTTGCAAGACTCAGAGAATACCCCTAATGTGTGAAATCGTGAAGATGCTTACCAACAGAACTTGTACAAATATACGATTTAACATATGTATATGTACATGTATGCATGTATATATGCATTAGCGTGGGCCGAAAATCCGCTTTTTTAGAATTTTGATTGGTAATAGCAAAAATATGGTTCATTATACTTTAAGAAAAATCTGTGTGAAATTTGGAATTTTTTGGTCAATATCCTAGGCTCGCCCAAGTCCATTAAAGTTCAATATGCTCAAAAAATAAAAACTAATAAATAAATTAGTTAATACATTTTTTTACTAAACTTGCAATAATCTTCGAAAGTATTGGTCCTACTTAATTTGGTATATGGACCTTTGTGTAGATAATCGAAATAAGTTAACAAAAAAATTTTTTTTAGTACTTGAACTTTGTTGGACTTGGGCGAGCCTAGGCTATTGACCAAAACTTTTCACATTTCACACAGATTTTTTTTAGAGCATAATGAACCATGTTTTTGCTATTACCAATCAAAATTATTGCCAAATGTCTGAGCAAAATTAAGTAGAAGTCCAACTTGTGGTGTACTGGTGATGCTTTTTTATTCTATACTAGCTAACCAGGCCCGCTCGCCACGCCCAGCAAAATTTGAAGATACACTTTTAGTTAATAAATAGAAACAAAATAACTGAATTCTACCCCATTGGATTCCCATTGATTCCATTCTGAGAAACGCTATTGAATGAATTGATATCAATGTTTAAGCAATCACTGCGCATGTTTTTTAATTTACATTTGTAGATTTTAATTATTTTGACTGGATTAGTTCTTAAAGAGCACAAGGGGTCTTTTTTTAAATTTAGCTGAGAAAATTATCAAAATTTTAGCTATTAATTGGTATTTTAATCCAAGCACTGGTTGGAAAATTAAGCTCACTTGTTATAAGTTTTAACTGATCAAGTTCGGAACGATTTGAGCTTTAGGTTTAATTCGTCTTCTGTGCCGTCGAACAAAACCAATAAAAAATCTCTACAAAGATATTCACCCCTATTATGAACACCGACGGATGGTTGCGGAGGGAGTTTTATTCACTTTTGCCTACTGTTGGCATTATGAAAACCGATCGGCAATGTAGTGCGCGGATAGGATAAAAAGTGGCATTGCCGAATACGCATTCGATCTGTGCTTCGAACAAAATTTCGTATTTCACATTCACAATTGATTGTGTTGCGGATGCTTGTAAAGCCAGCATGGAAAGCAATAAAATGTAAGGAAGAACGCATTTATTTGTATTTTGTGTGTAAATAATAGAAAAAAATGCACAATCTTAGGTTTTTAGGAAACGTACAACGATCAGGGAGCAATTTAGACTTTTAGTTTCCAAAATGAAGGAGCATCCGGACATTGCAAAAAACTTCACTAAAAATGCACCTGATGTGGTGGAAGGATTTTGGCAAAGTGTGCTAGAGGAGCTGAACTCAATAGGGCCACCATCCACAAGTATTGCCGAATGGAAAAAGGTTTGAAATTCTTGAAAGCTAATTGAAAATATGCTCTACTAAGTTTAAAATACAGGTTTGGTCAGACTTTAAATCGGCAACAAAGAAGAAGCTGGCGCATAACAAGAGAGAGCTACAAGCAACTGATGGAGGAGAAAATAGGCAAATGCCTTTGTCGGCTCTAGAAAAAGATGTTGCTGCTCTTGTGTCCTTAAACGATTGTGTAGGTGGAATCAAGAAAGGCCAAGAATTTGGAGTGCCTCAGAGGAGAATTTATGGCGATAGCGTGCCATCTACTTCCAGAAATGTGCCGCAGGAGAAAATTTATGATGATAGCATGCCACCTACTTCCATAAATGTGCCGCAGGAGGGATCTTATGACGATAGCTTGCCATCCATATATAGATTGGCGCTTACAGATATGTTAGTGTTTGGCCGAGCTTCTCCTCCGACTTGTGGCGTGCGCCTTGAGATTGTCACACAAAGCGGAGGGACCTACAGTTTTACGCCGACTCCGAACGACGATTGTATTTTAATGAGAAGCTGTTTTTCATAGCAGAAATACACTCTGAGGTTTGCCATTGCCTGCCGAGGGACGACCGCTGTTAAGAAAAAACCTTTTTTCTAAATTTTTTTGCGATGTTGCTCTGACCAGGGTTTGAACCCAGGTGCTGCGGAGTGGAAGCGCGCACTGCTTACCAGTACACCACAGCGGCCGACAGATAGCGTGCCATCTACTTCCAGAAATGTGACCCAAAAGAGAAGTTATGAGAATACCATACCATCTACTTCGAGAGATGATGGCGGCATTGAATCACATGAAGAAGGAGATATGGAGAATGACCAAAATATAGTGAATCAATAACCAAAAAGAAAAAAGAGACCTGACGAATTTCAATTATTGGAAAAGCAGATCGGAGTGCAACAAAGACTTTATGCAAAAGTGTCTGAGGGTGTTAAGACCCAAGGGAAATATTATCCCGACAAATATGTACACAAAATCTCGATATTTCAGCACAGCTAATAAAGTTGATAATACAGTTCACGGAATGTTAATGCTGTATATCCGTCGGTGTCAATAATAGCGTTTAATGAAAAAGGGAGTCGAGTGCGGGTCGAACTAACTACCGCCGCGCCAAAGCCGTCGGTGTTCATATTAAGGGTGATTGAGTGTGTTACGGGGATAACAGTGCCGCATATCGCGTCAACAAGTATCGTAACTCTCAAACAGGAACTAACAATGCGCAGTCAAAACATTTTATTGATTGCGTTTGGGCCGTTCCAGAAATTAGCGAAAAAAATATAGTTTAAAAAGAATTACATATATGTATCTTCATTTTCCATGTTGACTTCCATATTCCACCGTACTCCTCAAGTTCTCCTATCATACCCTGCATTATGTTTACGTAATCTGTTAGGATCACAATGTCATCCGCGTACATAAGAAGTCATACCTTTATTTCCTGGATCCAAAGCCCTCCTTCTAAAAAGTCATGCAGGTCATTGAGTTATAGGAGACAGAGGACAACGTCACTTTACTCATGAGTATATTTCAAAACCATCTCATGGCTTGCCATTTACCCAAAATATAGCTCTTGTGTTTTCGAACAGCTTTTCAATAAATCACTTTCCTAGACAATCCGACCGCATATAATTTGTTAATCTGAGACTTGACGGCCACCTCATAGTGAGGTCCTCATCAGACACCGCCCTGGAATCAACGAAGAACGCGTATACTTGTTTGTTCTCACAAAATTTTAATTGTACAATTGCCACAAGGTTGTACATATATACATATATCCGTCTCTGTGTGGAACATAAATTTTTTTGGAAGTTGGAATTTGAGCAACAAGTATTCGATTAACCGTCTGAAATCATTTCATTTCGTTCATTTTCGACTAACCGGTCGCCATCGATTGGTCTGAAAATCGACTAACTGAAATAATTCGAATAGTGACAATGCCTCACGAAACTATTTTTTCATTTTAAAACAAATTAAAATTTTGCCCCTAGAATGAGTTCCCGCAAGCTCAGTTGGGTGTGGAATTTTTTTGACAAATCGGAAAATGTTAAGGAAGTTAAGTATCTGGTATGGGGATAAGAATATCATGTATATATGTATATATATATATGTATATCAAAAGCAATCGCAAAGCTAATTGCAACAAATTTATTGCCAATTTCTTTGGTTTCGACTTCTGGATTCCATGATTTCATGAATGGAATTGAGCCTGCCTATAAAGTTCCATGTGAGCAAAGCATACATGCGCGCCTTCAATTACACAGGGCAACACTGATTTTGGTGCGGCAAATGTTAAATCTGTTTTTGATAGACTTTTTTGAGCTGATAATTATAAAGATTCCATCACGTAGAGATTTTGAGAAAATCGTGGTCAAAGTGTCAAAAAATCG
>NW_016158109.1:52166-98953 GCF_001687245.7 Rhagoletis zephyria | reverse complement strand
CATGTCGTTCGAATGGACACCGACGCTCCAGCTCTGAAAGTATTCAACTCGGAACCCGCTGGTGGTAGCAGAGGAAGAGGGAGGCCCCCACTGCGATGGAAAGATCAGGTGGAGAAGGACTTGGCTTCACTTGGCGTTTCCAATTGGCGCCAGTTGGCACAGAGGAGAAACGACTGGCGTGCTTTGTTGAACTCGGCCAAAATCGCTTAGACGGTTACAGCGCCAAAAAAGAAGAAGAGAAGTTAATTAGCGAATTCAAGATGAGCTGTCAGATGCATCAAGCGTGGTGATAACAGTAGACAAATGGTTATCTAGATCTCAAAATGCTTACATATCCATCGAAGCGCAGTTCCTTAATAAGGTCAATAGTTTATGCCACGTTACGCTTTGCTACGAAGAGCTATATGGTATTTTTACACCATTACTGTATAACATATATTGTAGACCAACTGCAGAAAATATATCCTCTTCCATTGCAGTGGTTCTTGGTGATTGGGGGCTAACTGAAAAAAACCAAGCGATAGCACGTGGCAAAGCAAGTGTAATGAATGCTGCTGCAGCACAATTAACATTTGTTCCTGACAGTATTAAATTTAGCGCACATCTGCTGTAGCCAGTTGTGAAAAATGCAATGGCGTCGGTTCCAGAATATGAGGAAATTTGCCATAGAGATCGAAATTTGGTAACACCTTTTCGCCCATCCAATGTAGCTAACAAAGCACTGTTCACTAGGCAAAGCAGTTGGGAATGAGGACTAGAAGATTAGTACAATACGTTGAGATCAAATTCAAAGTATCATATGTGCCAAATAGGGAATCCAATCCCGCAAATGCGGGGTCCCGCACCATTTTTGCGGGATCAGAAATGAGGGATTACACATGCGGGATCCGCGGGATTAGCGGGACTACAAAAAAAATTAAAAATACCAATTGGGAACGTGCTCGCCAAAATGTTCGCCGTGCATGACTGTATTAAATATACATCATTTTATAACCCAGTAGATAATTTCAGGAGTTAAAAGCTCTTCCGAAAGGCCTTCCACTCTACATTCCTTTCTCCTTTCTCTTTTTATGGACTATCATCAATTTAAAGGCTTCTTCTTTCGCTACCTATAGAAGGCCTTCCAGAAGCGCTTTTATTGGACGTACTTCAGAAGGCCTTTTAGAGGATTTCATTGAGTTTCGCAATTTTTTTTGAGGTTAGAAGCAAATCCTGACCTGGTGGAGCAAAACCGACTTCCGATTCGTGTTCAGCGAATCCAAAAACATGTAAAACACCTGTGGTGCGATTCACTACGCGATTTTAACAACTCTTGTTATTGTTAAGTCAGCTAAACGACAATTTTAATAATTTAGCTATTCAGTAAACGTTTCCCTAACAACATTCGTTAGCGCCAAATCAGCTGTTGTCGTTAACGATAACAAACGCCGCTAATTTGACGACGTCTAGATTGGTGTTGTTAATTAAACATAAAAGGTACGTTCTACAATTTTTTCCCGTGGAAAAAATGCACAGCGCCGCTAGCAAAAAAAATATAAAAAATCAAAGCATTTTTTCAGCAAATCAAACTTGCACTTTATTGTACTAAAATTTAATGGGCTACAAAACTACATACATTATTTTTTAATTATTCTGATTAAAAACTTGAAGTTTTACGAAAGTTTGTTGAATTTCCTTTAAATATTGTAGAATAGACTATAAAATATAAGTAATATAAATTAAATAACAAAAAACTAGTTTGTTAAAACTTGTCTACATGTGTTCCGGTTATAATTTTCAAATAGGGCGTAAAACAAAAATAGAAAACTGGAAGTTAAAATGTGATCAGTCTATTTTTTTAATCTTGCACGAACTGAATATGCCTTGAGTTTACAAACAGTCTATTTTTTTAATCTTGCAGGAACTGAATATGCCTTGAGTTTACAAACATACATATGTATGTTTGTACGTTTTTTTCTTATTTTTGTACATAAACTTGGTGCCTGCTATAAAAAAACCATATAAATCAAAGTTTCAAACTGTATACAAAATTAAGGAAAATTTGACGAATTTTCATTAAAATTTTAAAATTTTTACGCGGATTTAAACACAAAGGTATGCAGCTTTATAGCCCATTCAATTTTAGTACAACAACATACAAATTTGAAGTAGCTAAGAAATCGCGGTGATTTGTAATAATTTTTTTTTGTTGACAACTCTAGGCATTTTTCTCCTTACAAGATATGAGCATTTTTTTTTGTATATGGAGGAACATACGTAGAGCTGCCAGCAAAAAAAAAAATATTAAATACATATTCATTTGTACCAGGGACGGAAAATAATTATAATTTTTTAAATTTTAACCAAAAAAATCAACAAGCTGTAATCGTCGTAAAACAATTTGAACTATACTCACGTATTTGTGTTCGTACGTCCCATTGTAATTTATAATGATTTTTATACCCGAGCGCACTTGTGCACAAGGGTATTATAACTTTGTTCACATAACGGTTGTTTGTAACAGGCAAAACGAATCGAGATAGATATAGACAAATGTATACATAAATGATCAGAATGAAAAGAGAAATCGATTAAGCGGTGACTGTCTGTCCGTCCGTCCGTCCGTCCGTCTGTCCGTCTGTGCACACGATAACTCGAGTAAAAATTGAGATATCTTAACGAAACTTGGTACGTGCACTTCTTTCGGGCGTAGGACGGATGGTATTGAAAATGGGCAAAATCGGACAATAACCACGCCTACCTCCCATATAACGGTAATTTTCAGAAATACGAAAACTGCGATATTTTAGTAACTACTGAAGATAATTCACTCAAAATTGATATTTACAATAATTTTTAGACGAAAAATAAGAATATTATAAATTTTTGGAAAATGGGCGTAGCCACGCCCACTTATGGTTACATGTGTATATCTTGGTAACCGCTGCACCAATTTCTTCCAAACTTGGCACAGTTGTTGGCCTTGGTACAGCATACAAAATCGCCGAAACTTTTTAAAATCGGACAATAACCACGCCCACATCCCATATAACGGTAATTTAGAGAAATACAAAATCTTCGATAAATCAGTAAATATTGAAGCTAATTTATTCAAAATTGATGCTTGCAACAATTCTTTACCAAGAAATACGTTTATGGTAAAATTTTGGAAAATGGGCGTGGCACCGCCCACTTATGATCACATATATGTATCTCGGTAACCGTTCTACCAATTTATACCAAACTCGGTATGGTTATTGTGCTTGCCACATAAAAGCAAAACGTTCAAAATTATTGAAATCGGACTAAAATTACCGCTTTTCATATAACGGTAAATTTTAGAAATGCTTGAAACTTCAATATTTCGAAATTTAAGGACGCTAGTTTACTCAAAATTGATAAACCCCGAATTACGATGTAGCGGTAGCTTTCGGAAAGGTGGAAAACATATATTTAATATTTGCGCCGGGTATTTAATGTTCGGCTCCGCCCGAACTTAAACTTTCTTACTTGTTGTTATTCGAGTTTAACTAATAAATATTAAAAATAATAACTATCAGTTGAGTTTTATTTTTCGCTCAATGGTAATTATTATTACTTAATTTTTATTTTTTCGATCACAAGTAATGATTATCTTGTGATTTTTATTTCTTCGCTTAAGGATAATGATTACTATTGAGTTTTATTTGTTTCACTTAAGAATAACGATCATTCAAAAGACCCAAAAGCTATACCAGCGTGATTTCTGCCGTATCCTTTACAGAGGTAGCGGCACCGTAATAACAGAAATAAGTCCAAAATTTTCAGGTAAAAATTTCAGATAGTTGTGCCTTTTCAATTATATATATAATCATTATTTTTAAGTGGAAAATTAAAACTCAATAACAATTATTATAAAAATATATATATATAAAAATAAAAATCAAATAATAAGCATTTCCGTTGAGCGAAAAAATAAATATCAATAATAATTATTATTTTTGATTGAAAATAATATAAATCATAAAATAATGGTTATATGCTGACTTAAATTATTTTACTCATAACGATTACCGCCCCTGATTTCTACATTGTTGTACTAAAATTGAATAGGCTATAAAACTGCATACCAGAATATTTTTTTTATCTGAGTAAAAAGCACTTTGATAATATGAGTTTTTAAATTAAAAATCCTATCACTATTTAAGGAGTGAGTGCAAAATTTACATATAGCTTTGTCATCATTAAAATCGAAATAATTTTCAATATTTTTCCTGTTTGCACGCGGTGCCATTATTTTAAATCTTTATAAAATGAATAAATCCGCAACGATGAATGACAAGAGCAGCAAGCGACAAATTTTGCTTAAACAGTTGCTTTCGACTGCGAGAATAACACAGCAAGGCAAAGAAGCAAAAGCCAAAATTAGAGTACACAAAACTCTCTGCTTGCAGCAACAGCAAATTTTTCTGAACTGTTTGCTTCGGCTGACTGTCTGCATAAACAAACTGCGATGTAAGCAAAAGCAATTGATTTCATGTCTCCTTTCCCATTTGCTGTTTGCTGTCGCTGTTTTATTTTTCTTAAGTCGCAGCGAAGCAATTGCGAATGCATTGAAAATTATCAAGCAATTTAAAACCCTGAATTAAAGTTTCAAATTTATTACGTGTAGATCGTTTATTAAAAATATGAAAATCATATACATATGTATGTGCATATTTAAATATTTCTTTATTAATCATCATGACACTAGCATAATAAAATGAGACTTGAAAACAAATATGTACAAAATGTGCATAAAGTGATTTTTTTTTAATATTAACAATCTTTTTCATGTTAAATGTTTTTTTTTTAACTTTTTATTTACAGCTGCGATTAAAATAAGGCACTAAAATCCAAAATATGTTGTTTGCTACTTATGTGTATTTATTTATTTTTAATAATTTTATCTTTAATAGTTCCATCTACTATATAACAACAGAAACCACATGAATAAAAGTTTCTAAGCTTGCACAAAATTCACAAAAATCAATCAAACTTGAAAAAATTTTCACCAAGATTTCGAACTTTTTATTCAGAATCTTTATAAGATTTTCTGGTATGCAGTTTTGTAGCCCATTAAATTTTAGTTTAATAAAGTGTAAGTTTCAAGTCGCTTAAAGTTAACGTTGATTTTTTAGATTTTTTTTGTGGAGGTTGCGCCGATCTCGGACCGCTATTCCTCTCTTAACGAATTTGACAGCATCGTTGTTTGCATGACGTCAAACTTGTGCAACTTGTTTACGTTTTCCTTTCAACATTTTTTCTTCTTCTTCCATTCTTGCTCACGTTTTGGCATTTCTCTCTCGCAATTGCACCAGTGTGACGTCACACAAAAGTTATTCTCAAAAATCCTCTCTGATCGGCGCAATCTTGTATTCTATCATTCTTGGGCAGCACACACGATTGAGAGAATACACAGAGCACAGTTGGTAGTTGTGTTTTCGTATTCTCCAGCAAAAAATATCCAGTAACTTGCCAGTAACCAAATTTCGGAGAGTAGGCCAATATTTACTCCCAATGAGTGAAATATGAAAGAAAGTACGAAAACGCAAAACCAGCAAGAAGTTCCGAGTTTTATGAACAGCTGATTAATTTGTTATTTTCCGATACAATTTTCTTATAAAACTAGTAATTTACATCTTATTATATATTTAAATGGGTTTATTTTGTCAATCGCAACTCTAAAAGCACCATAAACAATTATTTTGTTAATGTGACTTACATTAAGCATCATGCCATCAGCTGTTTTTCTTACTAGCAAATAGTTGGTAGTAAAAATTTATCCAGTAAAACTTGCAAGTTCAGCTGTCATTTTTGCTCTCTCAATTTCCCCTCTTTTGCTAGTTTCTTGCAAGTTTTTGCGTACGAAAACGACATCCAGTAAAAAACCAGTAAAATTAGTACTGGATTTACTGGATAGTGCGTACGCGAACAGGGCTAGTGAATCGCGCAATCATTACTGCAAACAACAAAAATTGTTAGCTTATAACTCGACAAGTCGCATTATTAAAAGTTAGTGAATAGCACTACTGGTTTGGTTTAATTGACCCTTCATTGGTTTTTTTTCGTGGTCCTGCGTAATTGATTAAAATTTGAAAACGTTCGCCTTGATAACTATCTTAAACTTTGTACACTTACCTGTTTATGAACACATTATACAAGTGTAGAACAGTCCGTTTTATCGATAAATAAGTGTGCCAACGGAAAGATTTATTTTTTTTTCTTGAGCGTCCTTTCAGATGCTAAATTTCGAATACTCATAACTCTGGTCCTATTAGATGGGCACATTCAGCTTTGGTGTAATTTTCAAGAATATGTTATATAGAATATATTACTTTAACGCCATTTTCGAATATCAAATGGTAAAAAAGTTACGCGGAAAAACGGTAAAACTTAGTTAAATTTGAATAACCCAGAATCACTGGATCGGATAAAAGACTCTAGTAACCCTTATTATGATATATTTTCATCTGAAAACACCCAACAGATATAGCGATTGTGACTATATACCTACGAAACTATGCATAATCACCAAAATCAAAAAGTTCCTGATTGTGCAATAAAATAAGCTCGAATTTAAAAGATGAAACTTTAAAGACTTTATCATTCCTTCGTCAACCTAATTAAAAGTAAATACGTAGATTTTCTAAATCAAATCGTCTTTTTAACAGACTTCCAAAAAAGGAGGAGGTCGGATCAGTTCGTCGGAATATTTTTTTTTTTTTAATGTATGTTACCGCATAACTGTTGACCACATCAACCGATTACTAATCTGGTTTAGATGCGATCATTGGATCATGAGATATATATATATTTTTTTTTTATACGAGAATTGAAGTCGGNCCTTATTATGATATATTTTCATCTGAAAACACCCAACAGATATAGCGATTGTGACTATATACCTACGAAACTATGCATAATCACCAAAATCAAAAAGTTCCTGATTGTGCAATAAAATAAGCTCGAATTTAAAAGATGAAACTTTAAAGACTTTATCATTCCTTCGTCAACCTAATTAAAAGTAAATACGTAGATTTTCTAAATCAAATCGTCTTTTTAACAGACTTCCAAAAAAGGAGGAGGTCGGATCAGTTCGTCGGAATATTTTTTTTTTTTTAATGTATGTTACCGCATAACTGTTGACCACATCAACCGATTACTAATCTGGTTTAGATGCGATCATTGGATCATGAGATATATATATATTTTTTTTTATACGAGAATTGAAGTCGGTTTTTTTTTTTGCTAAAGATTACTTGTTTACATATCAATTTTGAATATAACTGTTTAGAGGAAATAATATGATTTTTTTCGGCCCGCAATCCTGCAGGGTTGAGATTTTTATGCGGGATTGGATTCCCTATTGCCAAAGTCTAATAGAGAACTGAAACGCCATCAGTTTTGTCATTGCTGATAGAAATGTAACCAAAATACAAGATGCCATCAAACTTGAAATGTCGGAAATTGAATGGACCAATATGTGGAAAATGGTTGATGTTTTAAAAGCGTTTGATATGGGCAATTCTCAATTAGTTCGAACTTTCGCATGACTCGCCAGTTTTTATACGGACACATAATTTTCGTTGGTTTATTAACAAACATCAGGTTACATATGAGCCTTTCAGTGCGCAAATTGATTAACTCCATCAACAAAAAGTTGGGAGATGCGATCAAATAATGTATATTATCTTTTTAAATTCCATTTATATTATAAAATCAAATAAATAATGTTGTTGTAAATATTATGTACTATTGTATGTTATATAAAGTTATTATAAACGTAATAAGTTATGACTATACCAAGTGCTTTGACACTTAAATTTAAGATTTTTCATAATTTGTGTAGATCAGCGGTTCCCAAACTTTTTCACCGCGGCACCCTTGTTGTGCTAAAAAAATTTCGCGGCACCCCTTCTCTTCAAATGTCTACGAAACCAAGAAAACAGAATGCAAACTTTGTGCTTTTTTATCTTTAATTTGAGGACTGAAATTGTCTTGATAATTTCATTATTTCCTTTAAGTTTATTGGGATGTTTGGAAATTTTACCCTGAAATCATTTTACGCTGAAAGCTTCCTGGCGTATTTGTT
Source organism: Rhagoletis zephyria (assembly GCF_001687245.7). Taxonomy (NCBI): domain Eukaryota; kingdom Metazoa; phylum Arthropoda; class Insecta; order Diptera; family Tephritidae; genus Rhagoletis; species Rhagoletis zephyria. The sequence goes on along the minus strand of NW_016158109.1, from coordinate 90,861 downwards.
TTTATGTAAGCATTTGTTGAAAATGCAGTCTCACATAGAAATGTAAAAGTAAAAGTCACTAGCATTTTTAATGCTATCTTGCCAACAGGAGTGGTTTCTGCATACACTTGCATCCAGAACTCTCTTGGCTCACTTCGTAGGATTTAATATTCAAAGTGGTGACTTCACTGATGTCCAAAGGTTTTCAAAAGCTTAATTTGTCATCCCAGTAGTTTACTTTTCGGGTCACATGAAAACGGGTTTATAATCACATAAATAATCCTAAAATTTAGAAAAATATAGTTATTTATATAAACATACATATGATGGACAAGAGGGACTTACTTTTTTTCCTTAATAATTTTTAAGGCAGCCTATTTACTGGCTTTGCTTTGTGCGCACGATATAGTAAGAAGAAAAAAAGAGAAGTTGAAAATGTTTATCAAATCGCCTTCGTTTTCCATTAAGAAACGATAATCATTTTAGCTAAGCACATTATTCCTCTATTTAAAAAGCAAAAGAAATTGGCTGTGCAATGGTTATCAAATCGACTTATTCAAAAAACTTGTCAGTTACTAATATTTTTATAAGTTGGTAAGTTTTTTTATGAGTAAAAAGTGCAACACTTATCAACTTTACAACGCAACAAAAAAAAGCTTATCCAAAAGTTGTAAAGTAATAAGTGATAAGCCGTTGGTGCAGTTGGGCCCTGAAATGCAAAAAGACGTAACAAACATCGTCGCTGAAATACAAAAAGTCGTAACTTATAAAAAATTCAAAATTAAGTTTTTGATTGATATGATGGATTTCATCGAATTACAACTCCCACATCATTATATGAAAAAAATAAAAAAATGACAAATATAAGTCACGGTTTCTTCCATTTCAGTAACGATATTCTTACGTCTTTTTGCATTTCTGGTGACGATATGTACATACATATGTGCATACGTTCAAAAATTAGATGCAATNATGATGGATTTCATCGAATTACAACTCCCACATCATTATATGAAAAAAATAAAAAAATGNATGATGGATTTCATCGAATTACAACTCCCACATCATTATATGAAAAAAATTAAAAAATAACAAATATAAGTCACGGTTTCTTCCATTTCAGTAACGATATTCTTACGTCTTTTTGCATTTCTGGTGACGATATGTACATACATATGTGCATACGTTCAAAAATTAGATGCAATACAATTTTTAAGCATAAACATATTTATTTTATATACTTACTAGCAGAGCACCCGACGTCGTTCGGGTAAACAGTAATTCAGCATACAGTTTCTTTCTGTTTAAATTAAGGCATCCTTATGAGCCATACTTTAAGCTTTATCGTGCTTCAACTAATATATGCTGATCATCACTTTCTATACTACAAATTTTGTTTCATTATTAATATTAGGTGGATTAAGGTAACGATAGAATTTTTAAATTAAAATTAGTCTACTACGGTATATTCCGTTTAGCTGCCTATTCACTTAGCTGTTTTAATATAGCTGCACTTTTCCGGTAGAATGCTTATTTCGGAAGGAGTTTTATTCATTATGAAAAAAAAATCGATTTAAAAGTGCAAGACTATATCAGGCACGCACGAAATTCACAGCATTGAGCCTGAATAAAATAACAGACTGAAAGTCAAGACTTATTCTTTTTGTATCGATTTCAAAATAGAAAGCTTTGTAAAACCGGGAAAAAGGCGTGCCTCAGTAAATAAAAAGTAGATATTCATATTCATTATTTTAGAAGGGCGTAATTAGAACCCCAATAAAAGATAAAAAAACTACATTCAGAACTTGTCTTTTATGTAATGCCGAAGAAATTCAGCATGCAGCCTGTTATACGAGTACATACATAGATAGAGGGCGCACGCCAAGAAGAGCTCGCGTTTTTAGCGCTTTCGCAGTTGTTTAAAATTTGATTACAAGCGTAATTTTGAACTACCCATTCTGAAATTTTTACAGGTTTTACTTAAGTATTTGAAGAACAGTTTTCAATAAGAAAATTAAAAAAAAATCATTACTAAATTTGAAAAAAAAAAAATTTATTTTGTTATTATTTTTTTAATATCCAATTTTTTCTATTAAAAAATAATTGTATCGACTTCTCGTATTCCTCGTATGAAAGCCAAGAAAAATTCATAAATGGTACGATGATTAGGTTTTTTTTTTATTCAAATGCTTGTTTGCGCGGAAGCATATATTAAAAAGTCCTTTTTTGCATGCTTAAAGTTCAAAAAAATATATCTCGGAAACAGTATGTGTCAAATGAAAATAAAAAAATACGTGTATCATATTTTTACCCAAAGAATGCAAAGAAAAATAATTTGAGAGGAAAAAATTTTTTTGTGTAAATTTTGCATGGATTGACCCATATACTTTACTATAAGCACCTACCATAGATATGTCCGCATACCAAATTTCAAGTTCATATGACTTATGGTTTTGAAGTTATAACTGATAAAAATTTCCACGCCTTTTACAAACTCATTTATATATATCTTTTTATAAGCACCTACCATAGCTATTCATGCATACCGAATTTCAAGTTCGTGGGGCTTATTGTTCCGAAGTTATATCTGATAAAAATCACCACACCTATTGGGTGTGCCACGCACCATTTTACAAACTAATTTATATATATACTATAAGCACCTGTCATAGTTATGTCTGCATACCAAATTTCAAGTTCATATGACTTATGATTTTGATGGGATGTGCCACGCCCCCTTTTATAAACTCATTTATTTATAGCCTACTATAAGCACCTACCATAGCTATGCCTGTATACCGAATCTCAAGTTCGTGGGGTTTATGGTTCCGAAGTTATAGCTGATAAAAATTTCACAGCTATGGGAGGTGCCACGCCCCCTTATCGAATCCCAATTTTTTCACCTTATTATAGGCCCGGGTGTCATGGCAACACTCTGTCCGAATTTCGTTCGATTATGTCCGTCGGTTTAGGCTGCAACCTGGCACATACATACATACATACATACTTCGACAAATATATAGTAGATATCTATCCTTCTCCCAGCGTAAAATAATTTTTGGGAATATCCCGACCCCAGCGCCTCCTATCGTGAAATTTTTTAGTCCAAATATTCCTTTTCAATTGGCTAACTTATGTTCTAAATATGAGCCAAATCGGCAAATAAATACAATTTTTAGGAATATCCTTACCCCAGCGCCACCTAGCGAGTGAATTTTTGGTCGGAATATTTATTTTCTAGGTGCTGACAAATGTTCCAAATATGAACCAAATCGGGCTAACCGTTTAGTAAATTAGTGACATTTAATGTACAGAAAACTCTATGAAATTGTGAAATCGTGACGTCTCAGCATTCTTCATTTTTCGGCAACAACAACAAAAAGTTTCAAATTTTTTTTTTATCGAAAACCTTCCACAAAGAAGGTCAAAAAAAGTACTTTTTACAGAATTGAAATCGGTTCAGCCGTTTGGTCAGGCATCGCCATCATACGGAAAACATTTTATTTTTATATACATATATAGATTAATTAACTGCTGGCGGACTAAAAACGTTTCAAGTTTGATGAAATAATATTGGGTCGATTTATTTTGGTTGCCACACAGGCTGATAAAGTTTCTTGCTTAAGTCTTTTGTTATTTTCGACGAGTAAGCTAACAACAAAAAATTAAGTACACAATGTTTATTGAGGTAATTTACTCATTAAAAAAAATTAAACATTATTTAAAATTTCCTTGCGCAACTTTAATGGAAATAAATTCTGTTTAAAACATGAGAACAAGTTTTGTATCCTGCATACAACAGATACCATAATTTCCGTTGATTTATGCATCTCTTTGTTTGAAAACCATTATTATAACAACGAAGATTGAGTGATAAGACATTATTTAAAAAAAAAACTTAAAGTGTGTGATGAGAAGCTGTAATGATTCAGAATGTTTATGTATGTATAACAAAACCTCATTCAGGTGCGGGTAATGGCATTTCAAAGGAGGCAACAAAGACTTGACAATCACAGATTGATAAGCTTGAATGTTGAATACGAATTAATTACAGTCTTGTTTTATTTGTAGGTTAGTGGCAAATCTTTATTACTCATCACATTTATTGGAGGTTTTTATTAGTTAAGTTTTACCAATATACATAAAATGTGGTTTTAATTAAAAAGTCGCCTTAAACTGCTCAAAATCAAACCTGTTTGTGTAAAAATAGTGATAATTAAAGTTTAAAAATGTCTAAATAAAAAGATTTCAATCTATACATATGTATATATATAAATATATATTTATGTGCCTACATATCAGTGGTGGATACAGAGTTTTGGGGGTGACAGCCATCAACTTGTCAAAAAAGGTTAAATTAACTACACACAGAAAAAAGTTACAATATATTTTCAAACATAGTAATTTTGGGGGTACCATATTGGCGATTTTAAAATTTTGAACAGAAAAAGTATTTTATAAAGCATATTCACATCATCGTAATTTACGGTTCATTCGTAATTCATAAACAAATCATGCTTGCCATGCTTTGCCATGTAAAATTGTTCAGTATTTTAAATTTCAAAAATTTGCTATCAAAATTTTAAATTTTTTACTCAGATTTTTTAGAAAAGTTTTGGGGTTGCATTTTTATAACCAAATATAAAAGTTCGAGGTTCTTCAACATAAAAATACGAGTATTTTAGAACATAAGTATTTTGTGTGGATGAAAATTCCAAACGCCTCCAACCAAAAAAATTCTCAAAAAGCAGCGCGAATTTTGAGGTACATCAAACGTTAATTTTTTGTACTGAAATTGAATGAGCTATAAAACTGCATAACCAAAAATTTTCTGTCAGCCTGGTAGGGTTGAAAAACTTATTTCTGAAGAAGCGTTACTAGATTGAAGTATGGCCAAGTTGTGGCTCAATGGAAAAGAATATTCGTCGCAGTTACCAAGAGCTTCACGTTGCACACAGGAGTATTTGTATAATAAAACCGGTCAAAATTCAGATTTATCAACTTTGATTAAATTCTCATTAAACATATTATTTCTCAATCTATATAACTGATCTATAAGTTGGCAGGATTTTTGACTACGGCAAATAGAACATAGCCTTTATTTTGATCATTTCTTTTTTCTGCGCTTCCAATAGCTGCATTTGTTTCTTTCGTTATTATGTTTTTTTTTATGATTCAATCTTTAAATAAGACTAGTAGACATACAAATAGAAAGCATGTACTATATTTTATATTCTTTTAAACTATATGAAATGGGGTCTATGGTATATTTATTTTTAGCAAACATTTCAAATAATTCTTGTCGGGCAATATTCTTTTATAGGGATATATTCTGGATCTTTGGCATAAACCTCTGTTTTAAAATGTCCGTCTATGTCTGCTTAATCCTTTAAAGTCGAAGTTCAAGATCCTTCAAAAGAGATTCCAAGCAGAAATATTCAACGGCAAGTTAAAGGGAGAGTCGATGCTGGCGTAGTTAAAAATCCGTTAGTCTGATCGAATATTATTTTTCAAAGTTCTGGTGAAAAAACTCGATGCACCGCTAGTTTCTTCCTATTGTTTTCTTCATCAGTAAAAATAAATTAAAAATATAAAGTATAAGTGCGTTCGATACTTAAATGCTTTCGTTGGAGCTGAGTACCGAGATTTACTGAATTATATGTCCTCAAATTTCAGTGCCCTCGGAAGATCTTTAGAAGGACTATGAAATTGGACAACACTCTCTACTGAGCTTCGACGAGAACGTATGGGTGGGTCTTTAGCACACTTTACCGCATTCGCTTTTTAAGTTATTTATTTAATTTAAATTGAGAAAGCATCAAAATTTTAATAACAATAATAATAATAATGGATTGGCGCTACAAATATGTTAGAGTTTGACCGAGCCTCTCCTCCTATTTGTGGGGGCGCATTGATGTTGTCACACAAAGGGGAGGCACCTAAAGTCCTCCATGGAAAAATGCGATCCTGGGATGTAGTATTTTCAATTACCTCGCTGCAAGAAATTGCATGTTTGTGTATAAGTTACTCGAGTGGAAGTCCCACTCATACAAGCTCATACAACCAGTGTCACGCCGACATAACAACCTTATTGTCCCTAAACATACCTCACTGACCTCATCCACACTGTTTTCCCCCTATTTCTCCCCACGTAGATCTGGCCCTGATTTTATCTGACTACAAGTGCCGCTGTGCAAAAGCAGCTGTCAAAATTTGTTTGCATTTTAATGGTGGTCCACTGAAATGGTGAAAAATGGTGAAAATAAAAGTATGTATGTGATAGCAAAAAGTGAACATCCTCAGTTTGAATTAAATATTTTCTTCAACAGTACTTTACAAAGACAGTCCCGCCGATTCGCAAAGACCATTGATGAACCGCCTTCGCAAAAAGCGCAAATCTTTAGAGAGCCTACGAATTGAAACTTTGAGATTTTTTTTCAAGGTGAATAGAGCTTTCTACATTCTTTTAACAAATTGACTTCAAGAAAATTCGTCTTCTTTTCCGGAAGTTACCAGCGGTCAGTGGGGCAAGGTTTTTTGGTAAATGTGTCACAAAGCAGCATTAGCATTCCGAATATAAATGATATCTGTGAAGAATTTGGTAATACTGAAACCTTAAGTGAAAATAAAGTGTTTTAAGGCATTCGGGACTACATATGGTATTTTTATTTTATTTTAGAATCTCGATAATGCCGTAGTTAATCTTTATAAGAAATCAATTAGGTATTGTTCATATTTATTTTTTTCAATAAAGCTCTAAATATTGAAAAAGCCATTTTTCCCATTAATTACAACATTTTTATTTAAATAGTTAAGTAGTTTAAATGAACAACGAGAAATATTAGCTCTGATTTTTAGTTAAAATTTTTTAGCAGCAATATTGTCTCGTAGTTAATTTCCACTTTTTGATAAAAAATACGCTGGAATCGCATCTTTAGCTATATGGGCTGTCAAAAATAGTTCGCTCACTTTATCCGGTTCATTTGTAAGATAGAATCGCGAAAGTCGCTAAAAATTGCTAAAATTCGGCTTTGTGAGCCGAAGAAGATCCCTTGACCGCCTCTATCAGTTGAACTGCCACGAGCCCCATCTGACCAAGATTAGTCTGTATATATCAAAGGTACTTCCACCCCGCTGGCTAGCTCGTGAGCAGAGCCGTCAAGAGAAAACTCGGGCCCGAACTGAAAAATCACGCGCCTCTGTACATCAATTCTATTAATTTAAAAGCATGTGATTAATTGAGAGTTTTCCATGTAGGGTTTCTATGACATGGGCATGGCCGGGGCCGAAAAGAGCCACATGTAAATTCTAAATGCTACAAAGAGCCACAAAAAATAACAAAAGCAATAAATAAAATTATTATAATTAATTTCATTATTATTCTAATGTACGTTAGATGGATATTATAATTTTCCCTTTGGCCCAATTTGGTAAAATCTGGTTTTACGTCAGTTAAAGCCGTTCGTAACAGTTCTGTTAAATGTTGGTTAGTCAATAGGTACGTTCGTTTAAAATCTCCTGTAAAAATGTCCAACAGCAAAATTTCGACGAAATGTCATCTGTTCTCTCACAAAAAAAAAAAAAAACATCTAAAATAGTACCGAAAAGAAAATTTGCAGAAACTTGCAAGTTAGACGAACAGCTGATCTCCCCATTTACAAAAAAATATAAATAATAAATAAATTGTACGTATTTTGACATACTTCAGGTCTGTCTGTTTATTTTATTTTTAAATGTAATTCATCTATGTATGTATTAGGAATGTTAAACCCGGCATCCCGGTATTTTTAAGTCCCGAAAATCACGGGATTATTTGACTAAAATCCCGGGATTTGTAATTTACATTGGTGGCAATAATAGAAACGCTTTATGTTGACCAGTTTTTGCTATATTTCTTTTGTTTATTTAATTTTTAATATTTTTTTTTATAAATGTGTAGCTTAATATACATATAATACCTTGCGACAGGCAATTTGCCACACAAACAAATCAATATATTCGCGAAACCAAAAGCCAAATATAGTAAAATTTCGTTCTTAATTTTTCTCTCTGACGTCAGGATTTTTTAAAAGAACTTTGAAATTTTAAAGATATGAGTAATTTAAAAAAAGATTTAAAAATTTCAGTGCAGTGTGCTTAAAAAACCAGTATGGGTATCAAATGAAAAAGAAGATACCATTTTTTTGATGCGTAAGGGACAGAAAGTAGAGAATTTCGTTTACTTGGGAACCAGCATTAACACCGATAATAATGTCAGCATTGAAATCCAACGCAGAATCACTCTTGCCAACAAGTGCTTCTTTGGACTGAGTAGGCAATTCAGGAGTAAAGTCCTCTCTCGACGTACGAAAACCACGCTCTATAAGTCACTCATCATGCCCGTACTGGTATATGGCGCAGAAGCATGGACAATGACAACATCCGATGAGGCGGCTCTTGGAGTGTTTGAGAGAAAGATTTTGCGGAAGATTTACGGGCCTTTACGCGTTGGCGACGGCGAGTACCGCAGACGATGGAACGATGAGCTGTATGAGCTTTACAACGATATGGACATAGTGCAGCGAATTAAAATACAGCGGCTCCGCTGGCTTGGTCATGTCGTTCGAATGGACACCGACGCTCCAGCTCTGAAAGTATTCAACTCGGAACCCGCTGGTGGTAGCAGAGGAAGAGGGAGGCCCCCACTGCGATGGAAAGATCAGGTGGAGAAGGACTTGGCTTCACTTGGCGTTTCCAATTGGCGTCAGTTGGCACAGAGGAGAAACGACTGGCGTGCTTTGCTGAACTCGGCCAAAATCGCTTAGGCGGTTACAGCGCCAAAAAAGAAGAAGAAGAAGGGTCAGGTAGTTATTGAAAATACCCTTTTATAATTTTATCCTTGAATATCCTTGAAATTTTGCAATTCTTTTTTTTACATTATGGGTTAAGGACTAATTTTATTAGCTCAAAAAAATAAAATAGATTGATGGGGCATTTTCAATTCTGTTTCGTGCAGTTAATCACATGTAATATGAGGTAAACTTTTATAAAAAAATTTAAATTTTGAATAATCAAAAGGAATATAGACAAAACTGGTCAAATTAAGGCGCTTCTTTTATTTCTGCCACTATGAACTTCTTCCAACCAGAAAATAAATTTTTTTACTTAATTTTTTTTCATCGAGCTTTTTTCGACATACCTTAAATTACTTTATCAGACATGTACACTAAAGCATTATTAAATGCATATAAATTTAATTACGGTTTTTCCTTTTGTTACTTATGGAATAATTTTCACTTTAAATAAAAAAGGTACGTTCCAAACACATTTACTCATTATTTATTATATGGTAGGAGAACTTCTCAAACCATATTTATGCAATTGTTTCATGTCAAGTTATTGAAAAATAATAAATATCTAAATCCCGGGACTGATCCCGGGATCCCGGGTTTGAACCAACGTCATCCCGGGTTCGTGAAAATCGAAAAAATTAACATCCCTAGTATGTATTCATAAACCAAACCAAGCTTTTATAAAGTTAGTTAACAAATAAAGAAAAAACTTTACATATAATTTTTACATACATACAGTGGTCGAAAACATTTTTGTCTCACCAAATTTGACATGTTTTCACAATTCCTTTTGTTTTGTTATTAATTTGAGTTTTTTTAATAAAAATAATGTATAGTTGAGAGCAAGTTTCAAGTGGCTAAAAATTTTCGCTTTACAATTTCTTTCCGAAGGTGTTGCGGTTTTCTTCCATATAAGAAAAAATTGTGTTTATTCGTTATATGCACGCAAATGCGACAAACAAATTCTAAATCAACGGCAATTTGCATAATTTTTAGGGTTGAATAATCAGTACTTTTAGTTGCAGCTGCATTTCTTATGCAACTTTTTTACCTCATTATGAAATTAGTGAAGCAAAAAAAAAATTTATTAGCACATATGTAATTCCTCACGAAAAAAAACAATTCATCCCCCGATTCCGCACTTAAACTGAAATTCCCCACAAAAAACGATCCATTCCCCGATTCCCCACGCAAACTCAAATTCCCCGCGAATTGGCTTCCCTGGCGCACACTGAAGCCGTCATCGGTGATTATGATCACACATAAACCGATAACCGAACCGACATCGGCCGTTGACATCCATCAGTGATGATAAATTCAAACATGTTTGTTTTTCTCGTCCGATGTCAGGTGAAAAGTACCAAAATTGTTCGACCGAAACCGGTCGGCCTATCGGATGCAATGTGCGCCTAGCGTTATACGTTGTGCCAAAAATTTAAATATAAATCTGGTACTTGTTGCCGGAATTCAAGCAATGACAAAGCTTTATGTTGCATTTCCAGTGCCTTATTATCTTTTGATTCCAAAAACCACAACTCTTCTTCGCTTTTCCTAAAAGGGGGATTTTGGATGTTGTAAATTCATCCTCAATTATATTACATAAAAAAGGGTTTACGAAGTATGCAAACGCACATTTAAATAATTTCAAATCGGCAAATCTTTTTTCAAAATCTGCTTTTAAATCATGTGCAATACTTTTTTTAGCCATGGAAAATGATGAAATATCGTTTTTTTTTTTAGATCATGAATAAAAAGACATAGTTTAGTTTCAAAACTTAAAATAATTTCCGACGGATCAAAATCATTTTTATTCTCTCTTTGTAGAGGCAAATTAAAGTTTTGCAAATGTTCCATCATATCGATAAAGAACATTAAATCAGAAAGCCAATTTTCATTCTCCAAGAATAAAATAAGAAAAAAACAACACAATGGAAAAGAATGTCCAGCATTCTGCCAGATATACGGATTTTTCCGTAAGGTACGGATTTGCAGGGGTGAAAATGGTTGTGCGGATTCAACGTACGGATTTTTGGCTTTCCGTCAAGATGTACGGATTTTTGGAGTGTTTTTTCATATTGTAAAAATTTTCCCGTTTTACACATATCTCATAGTTTTCTTATAGTTCCTGAACCCCCCCATTTTTATAATTAAAAAATGCGTTGTTTTCGTACTTGACTTATCTATCAACAGCTTGACTATTTTTCACCCGATTTTAAAAATCAAACATGAGAAGAGGATTTATAGGCCTTTACAATTATGTATAACAATATATTGGTAGAATTTGATTGTTGGGAGTTTTGTCGCGTATAGTTAAAAAAAAACCCCTAATTTTCTTTATTTTTTCAACTTTAACCATCGCTTCAAACATTATACTAGATACGTTCTTTTGCAACCGAGCTACAAAAGAACGAACACTCGGTTAAATGACGAAATACACGCAAAGCAACAACACAAACTCGGCTATTTATCCGAGTTCAGCCAGGTCGGTTAAAAAATACACGACCTGAAGGGTAGAGTTGTTAAATGAAAAAACTGCTCTATTGTGAATTATTAATGAGAAAGTGGAGAGGGAAATTCTCGTTTCCTTATATACATGATTTATATTTTATATACATATATATATTACTCATTTCTATTGGTTTTTGTGTCTAAATCCCGTTAAACGAATCACATGTTTCTTGCCATCTACCAACAGGGTTGCTTAAGTAGCTAAAATGAAATTTTACCCAAGTTGAGCGTTCTTTTGTCGCTCACTTACAAAAAAATCCTCCTACTATTACTCGGTAGGATCGACAACCTACCTGAAAAGTTTTGTTACATGTACATAAACTAAGAACATACTGATTGTTAAAAAGTTCTAGTCAGAAAAATAATAAGGTTGTCNTCTTTTGTCGCTCACTTACAAAAAAATCCTCCTACTATTACTCGGTAGGATCGACAACCTACCTGAAAAGTTTTGTTACATGTACATAAACTAAGAACATACTGATTGTTAAAAAGTTCTGGTCAGAAAAATAATAAGGTTGTCTGTGAAGCAATCAATAAATAGGACTAGTGGAGATATTTGTTGCTTTATTTGATGTTATCAAAAGTACGATTGCTGTGTTCACCTAACGATTTTTTTTGCTCGGCAAACAAATTTCAGCGTACGGATTTTGTACGGATTTTTCACCCACCACTTTTTGTCCGTGTACGGATTTTAGACTCTATACGTCTGGCAGCCCTGCCAGCAAAGAAATGTGTATTTTAAAAAGTAAAAAGAGCCAAAATGTTCTAAGCAAAGATAAAGTAAAAATAGCCGCAATTTGCTAAGCAAAGGGAATAACGAAAAATAATGACTTTAATTTTTTATTAAAATGTTAATTATAAATATAAGAAAAACTGATATAATTCAAAATCTGTTTACAAACTCAACAAAATCATTGTCATTATTTTGTGATCAATTAGCACTTTTAGCACTTCTTATGATATTTCAGGCCCCTTAAAAATCCCAGGGACGGGCGAATCCCCCCTTCGAGTACCTTGATTACCGCTTGGCTATCAACATAGATGTTTGTTTTCCTTGTCAATGTCGCGCAATTGAGAATTAAGCAGCCAATCGACTGATTCCTTAATGCCAGCTATTTCTGCCTGGAATATACCACAGTGATCTGGAACGCTTAATTTGAGGTTTATGTAGAGATCCTTGCAAAGGTTTACACTTTAGACGTATTCGTTTTCGTATTAGTTTTCGCACTTACCTTCGTGTTCGTTTTAGTTGCTGTCTTCGTATTCGTCTTCGAATATAGTCTTCTTCGTATTTATCTTCGACTTCGTCGTTTTTTCTTTTTAATTAATTAGGAAAAGAAAAAAATTTCATTTGAATTTAATTTAATTTTTTAAAACCATAAGTTTATTTATTTTTGCTTTATTCTAATTTTTTATTTTTTTATTTAAATTTCTTTTATTTATTACTTTTGATTGTTTTAAACAAATTACTTGAGATCACAACCTATACCTCAAAAGCGTTTAGTGAAAACAAAAATGTGGAGGTTATATATACCGACCTCAGTAAAGCATTTGACCAAGTATGTCACTCGCTGCTCATCTATAATCTTAATCTTCTTGGTCTTCAACCTAATTTTTACGTTGTATCTCTTCATACCTCTATGATAGATCACAAAGGGTAATGTTTAAAAATACTATTTCTGCTTCATTGATGTTACTTCAGGAGTCCCGCAGGGTAGCCACCTAGGCTAGATTCTGTTCTTGCTTTTTATAAACGATATTTCTACAGATATAAAATTTTCAAAAATTTTAATGTACGCAGATGATGTGAAAGTTTATAAATCGTACGTATCAATTAAAGAAAAGCCTTTGCTACAAGCAGACATAAAGAGCATGGCTAACTGGTGCTATGTAAATCGTATGCCTCTAAATCTGGTAAAATGTAAAGTAATGTGCTTTTCGTTCGCTGTTCAGCCAATTTCTCATACAATAGATCAGTCTTTCCCAAAGTGGGTGCCGCGAGCGTATGCCTGGGGTGCCGCTAGTTGCTAGAGTATACTAGTGGTGCGGGCAAATTCTTTAAACTTTCGATACACAACGCAAGCGGTTTCATCAAACTTCAACATGGCGGCCCTAAAGTCAAAAAATTTTGATTCTTATTAAAATTACCTTCAGCGGCTCGTCAAACCACATACACAACACAAATGGCTTGCAGCAAAGTGATATTTCACTTGGTTTGTCAAGCCGCTTGTGTGGTGTATTTCGCTCTTAAGCGTGGTTCCCCAGTACGTTTTGCCAACGAAAAATTGAATCAGAAAATTTTCAGAAAAATAGCCGAAAACGTACCCTTTTCACAACCATTTTCGGTACTTTTGTAGACCTGGTCCGCGTTTCATCCACTTCCCGTTTTCGGATTAATTTTCGGATTTTGTGCTGGGCTGCTCTCATAACAAGTGCAGCAGCTTCGCGCATGTGTATATGTTACTTACGCTTGGAACACATTGGAAACGACGGGCTACGGACCACAGCTGTCAAATTATTTTAACACGTACTCTTATGTAGATAATTATTTTGGTGACGACACGGCAACACTGCGACTAGCCTAAAATGTAGCTGTGGCCAGATTGGATCCATTTCTATTTTTCTAGCGACATATAAAATTCTTCCTCTTCTTTTATGTCAATCTCAAACAAATTCATGATGCCGCTGCCGCGTTCAAAAAAATCATGTCGCCGTCGACAAGGTGTTTAGATTATGTCGATAAAACCTTAATATCGTGTCGTGTGTTGATGTTGTTTTCGGTGTGTTCAGAGCTTGATTCTTTAGAACTTCACAATCACACTGTGAAAGCGCGAATCAACACGTATTTTGAGGCAGTCGAGAGCGAGCTTATAAAAAGTTTGAAAGCTTGTGAATTTTTTAGTTTGCAAATTGACGAAAGTACCGACATAGAGGGACTTAATATTCTTCTCGTGTTAGTGAGGTCGCAATGCAAATCGAAGAAGAAATTTTAATGCGCGAAGTACATGGACTTACACCACTAGCGACGAAATTTTTAAAGCTATCGACAAATTTGTAGAGAAAAATGGTTTGAAATGGAGCAAGTGTGCGGATATTTGCAGTGGTTGGAAAAACGAAAGGAGCGATGTCTAGGATGCAGCAAGAGGCAGAAACGAGAAGTCACTGTATGATCCGTCGGTAGATTTGAAACCCGTATTGGATGACGCTGCGAAGATAACAGAGGCCTGCGAAATTAAAATACATCTTTGGTTTTTTCTAGCACGTCGAGATTTTTTTATTGGTGACATGTATATTTTAGAATTTCCAGCAATTAAACAAAGTGAATCAGAAAAACGTATGTAACTTCGAAGTTAACGCCAAGAAAATTGATAACGGCCGGTTTCACCAGCAATTTAAATGGAAAATGAGTTTTTATTTTCTGTCCATTTCCATATAAAAATCCAAAAATTAAAATCATTTTTCACTTAAATTGCTTTCGATAAATTGGCTGTAAAAGTTATTTTCTTAGCTTTAACGCGTATTACCAGCGTTAACTTGGAAGGTTTAGAAAAAACTATTGTCGAATATTTTCCCAACATTGACTCTGAGGATGCCTACAGCTGGATAACAAACCCGTTTTCATGTGACCCGAAAAGTAAACCTACTGGAATGACAAATTAAGCTTTTGAAAACCTTCCGGACATCAGTGACGACAGCACTTTGAATATTAAATACTCGAAGGAAGCCAAGAGAGTTCTGGATGCAAGTGTATGCAGAAAACACTGCTGTTGGCAAGATTGCATTAAAAATACTAGTGACTTTTACTTTTACATTTCTATGTGAGACTGCACTTTCAACAAATGCTTACATAAACAAATAATTTTTAAGCAAAAAACAAAACCGACTTCAATTCCCATATACAAATTTAAGATTATCGTTCATCTCTTCATGATCCAATGATCGGATTTAAACCAAATTAGAATGGGACCACCTGTGAGGTAACACATTTCCTTTAAAAAAGTATCAAAGTAATCGGTTTACGTGGTCCAAAGTTATGTGGTAACATACATAAAAAAAATAATAAAAAATATCAAATGATTTCAGGGTAAAATTGTCAAAGCTCCCAATAAACTTAAAGGAAATGGGTTGCCTATGCTTGCAACAGAAATATATGCCCGTTCCATTATTTCTTGAGGAAAGAGCGAGGCAACAGGCTGGTGAAGTATCAGTTGTTAAAATTCCTTAGACACACACACGAAATAATGGCAATTTTTTCTTGACCGTTTACTTGAGAGCTGCGTACCGGCCTTTAAGCAAAAATATACATACATATCGTCGTTTAAAGTACCATACCGCTAGGGTTGCCAAATTTTTTATGCGCGAAATCAGTACGTTAGACTTCTTCAAGCTAAAAAATCAGTACTTTTCAGTACATTTTTATTCAAAGCAAAATTATGAATATAAGTAACAGATAATACTTTAAAACGCCAGAGTACTTGTTTTTAACAATATTTTGATATATAAATAAAATATAGTTCATAAAAAATAAATGTGTTATTCACTTTGACATGAGTGTACACTAGAGTGGTTCAAAATTTTTTTTTTGGAAATTCATAAACGCTACCTCAAATTCTCGTTATTTGTTATAAAACAGAGACACGTATTTTTTTATTTGGAAAAAAAGTTTTTTTAGAGGTTGCGCTGGTCGGTTTTTTATAAAAACGCAGAGCTTTTTTTTTATTTTCGTGATATTTTAAAATGCTGCTAAAAATTAGGTTTTTACATGTAATTACTCTGGTATTATTGGAGAACATTCCCTTAATTACATACCTGTCACCGGCTGATAGACATATACATAAGATCTGATGTCAAATTTTCAAAATTCAAAATGGCGGTTAAGAGTTTCAAACAAATCCAATATTTTTTTTTATTGATCGCCATATTGAATCCGTCATTTTGAATTTTGAAAATCTGACATCAGATTCTTAATTAGCAACGCCAGGAACACACTAGTAACGAGTTTCAACCCTTGATAATGCTTAAAACGTTCNGGTTAAGAGTTTCAAACAAATCCAATATTTTTTTTTATTGATCGCCATATTGAATCCGTCATTTTGAATTTTGAAAATCTGAGATCAGATTCTTAATTAGCAACGCCAGGAACACACTAGTAACGAGTTTCAACCCTTGATAATGCTTAAAACGTTCAGTNAAGTATCAACGTTTTAGTATTAGTAATTTTTTAAGAATTTGATCGCTATATTGGATCCGCCATTTTGAATTTAAAAAAATTTACTTGAGAATCGTAATTGGGGACCCCAAAAACTCCCGAGTGCCTGGTTTCGAACAAATCCAATCATATTTAAAAGTATTGGGCGCCATTTTGGATCCGCCATTTTGAATTTTGAAAACTGACTTCAGGTTCCTAATTAGCAATCCCAGAAACCACTGGTAACAAGTTCCAACCCATGACAATGCGTAAATCGTTCAGTATTAACGTTTCATTTAGCATTAGGCCCATTCTAATTGTATAAGACAGGTATGTAATTAAGGGAATGTTCCCAATAATACCAGAGTAATTACATGTAAAAACCACATTTTTATCTGCATTTTAACATATCACGAAAATAAAAAAATTGAGAACATTAGCGTTTTAAAAAACCGACCAGCTCAACCTCTAAAACAACTTTTTTTTCGAAATAAAAAAAAAACACGAGTCTCTTTTTTTATCACAAATAACAATATTTTGATGTAGCGTTTATGAATTTCCAAAAACAATGTTTTTTTTACCCACTCTAGTGTACACAGAAGCCAATAAATTGTTTTATATTTATGACATTTGTGAATAGCAATTATGAGATCATTTCCATCTTCCGTGTTTAAATAGTCAAAGAATTCTATAATTACAAGGGTTTCTCTCTTTGCGCCCGGAAGCAAACTTTATACTTAAGATCCTCTCAATTGCTTCGTTTGAGTGTAATATTGAAAAAAAAAAAATACATATTTTTTCAAACCGGGGAAAAACACCACTATATAAAGCAAGGATGCATTGTAAAGTTAATTTTAGCGTTTACCAAAAAATCAATCGTTTCTTTTGAAACTATTCAGTTTTTTATCGTTTAGGTAACTATCAAAATAATTATATTTTGCTTATTAACGAAAAAAATTCAATCGTTAATGCTGAAGCTGTAGCATGCATTTAGGTGCTAGGTGTTTATAGTGAGCTGGCAATGGCATACAACAACAACTCTTCGTTGATTTATTTTGTTTCGATGTTAACGATTGATGATTTATTTCGTTTCAACGTTAACGATTGAGTTTTGTTTCGTTAATTCAGCTCTGAAACGAAGCGAAATTATTTTGGTAAGGTATTTTTGCGCATAAACAAAACGAAGTCGATTCATATAGTTTGTTGAGCATCTCTGATATAAATATTTTATCTATAATTTCTCATGGCTTAAATATATATTTTCAATTATGCTAAAACTTTGAAAGACTAAGAATTCGCTAAAAAGAGTTTCTAACTCTGTGTTTTGTAAGCAAAACTCTTTTACAATGTCAGTAAATAGTGAAAAAAGAATTGTAAGTTATAGGCAAAAGCCATTCGAATATTCAAATTTGTTGTTATTAAACTGAAAGTTATTTTCGAGATAACTAACAACACTCGACAAAAAAACGCCAGCCTTATTTTTAAATAATTTAAGCTCCATCATATTATCGCAACTGTACGTAACGACCCGGCAAGATGCCCATAAAACGATTGATCTTTTTGTTGTATTAATTTCTTGGGCATATCAAACATTATCTGAAACATGTCAACTATAATTAAATTATTTTCTTTTTACTTTTTACAGTACGGTTTAAGGAAGTTCCAACGTTATGTAAAAAGCTTAAGAAAATCCTAAAGTATTTTGTTTGAATTGAAAATTCAGTACAAATCAGTACACATTTTGGAAAATCAGGGCATTAGCGTACTGATTGAAGAAATTAATAAAATCAGTACAAGAGCTAAAAAATCAGAACGTCTGGCAACCGTACAAACCGCGTATCGTAGTTCTGCAAAGGCTCGTAACTAACATTTGTGCCAAAAATGAGATTTACTCACCGGAAGGTCCTGACATCAAGCCTAATCCATGTATACCTAAATATCGATGTTTAAATATAAACGGTAGAGATAATTAGGGATAAAACACAGAACCGTGATGAAATAAGATAGGTTTTTCTCGCTCCTTTAAAAATTTGGCACCTCTCATATGAGGTTTCGTACTTTAAACGACGATATGTATGTATATTTATATCTTTTTAATTACTGAAATCGGCTTTATAAATTTCGCGATAAAGTGATTTGCAATTTGAGTCCAATCCCCTCCTGTACTGATGAAGTCAATCGCTACTTTTGAACCGCTACTGCACCGACTCTTAGGTAAGCAGCTACTCTATTAACCCGCGGTAGTGCACATGGTAGTGCAGAGTCGAACCAGGCGGAAGCAGAATAGCGAAAAACTACGACAGAGGGCGCCCATAAATCACGCAAGTTCTGCTTACGACTGGTTCGACTCTGCACTACCGTGTGCACTACCACGGGTTAATAGAGTAGCTACTTACCTTGGAGTCGGTGCAGTAGCGGCTCAAAAGTAGCAATTGACTCCAGCAGTACTGGAGGGTAGCTACTGCAGAGTATCTTATGCAAGAAACTCATACAACAGCTTACAATATTTGTAGCCAATTACTCGTTTACCTCAACCAATTCATCACTTGTTCCCGCCCAAATTATATGCATATTTGCATACATACATACATATGTGTATATAAACTTACATACCCTGCAGCAATAAGGACTAGTACTTCACAGGTTAAAATTTGATTGGTCAGAATTGGACATTTGCTTGCATCGAAAATGTCAGCCTTCGACCAGTCCCCAAGGAACCGGCCTAGAGATAGACGAAAAGTACAGTTTGGCAGTGACAGGGTGGTGTTGTCTTACAATTCAATAAAAACAATTAAAGAACAACACCCTGTAAATGTCCCAATCGCTTGGTCTGGCCTTGATGCAAAGTGAACATTTGAACACACATTTGCATGCGTGGCTGTAGCTCAGTGCGCAGAGATGCTTGCCACTATTTGTTAGCTTTCAGGAGGGTCCGGGTTCAAATGCCGTCAGAAGCAACATGGTTGTAAAATGATAAAATATTTTTTTTTGTGTTTCCGAAATATGAAAAAGCATCTGTGAAGTGCAGAACGTAATCGTGTTCCAACAAAAAAAAATCTCCAAAATTGGACTAGTCCAGGACTATCTTACGGTCAGTGTTGATTGGACCGTTCCTTTTCCAACGACACGCCAATGCTAAAATCGGCAGTTGAAACCATTGGCAGGGGAATTATGAGGGACTAGTGCTGGTAACAATGGGGAGTATCTGAGGGCTAGCCTAGGGTGACTCTGAATTGCTGCAGGGTACTTATAAAAGCGTCTTTATATATGTATACATACATATATGTATAGGTATACATTGATGTGGCCCGAAATAAGTAAAGTCGGAATTTCATCGCTCTCACCCCCTCGGATTGTTTTATACCGAAAGAATTTGAAAAATATTTAGACGTCGCTCAAAGTTTTCCATGTATTTACTTTATATGGAAAAAAATTTAAAAAATTTCTACCAAAAAAATTTTAAAAAAATTTGCATTATTATAGGAAGTATCCTTAAGGGAAACAGTTTTCCAATCGAAAAACATTGGTTTTCAAGAATTCATACCATTTCTACAAAAATTGTTTTTCTTTTCATATAAAATACATGGAAAACTTTGAGCGCTTTAAGCGGCCTCTAAATATTTTTTTGATTTCGAAATAAAGAAACATGGGTATATTTTTTGATATAAGTAGAACAATCCTAGGGGTGAGAGTATTGGGACTTTACCTTTTTCACAAGCATTTTTTTGGACCACCCTAACGTACATCCAACACACATGTGTGGAGCAGTGTTGCCACTGCCTTAGCCTTTAAAGTATCCATTAGAAATCGGAAACTGTATCCAGATCTATGGAAGAGAAACTCGGCCTCTTAACAAACTTATTAACATGTAGTCAGTATTTTCCTATCCTTAGACACGGATTTGGAAACAAAGGCCCATAGTTATAGTCAAAATTAGGTCGACTCTAAAGTTAATTGCAGCTTTTGGACATAATTTTCAATGGGATACTTGTCAAAAAAGGTTTAACTAACATTAGTGTCGACTTAATTTTGACTATAACCACGGGCCTTTGTTTCCCAGATCTGTTTCTAAGAATGGAAAAGTACTGACTACAACTACGGGCCAAAGTTTCCGCATGTTCGATGCTTATTACTACGATTACATTTCCACAAATAATACATGCAAAAAATGTTTCTTAGTCTATCAAAATAGTACTAATTTAAACTAATTTTGACCTTTTACATTTAGTTCAGCAAATTGTTATTTCCTGCTATTAAGGTTACAATGTTGTTCAATCAAACTGGTGGATTGGGAGCTATCTATGAAATTAAAAAAAATTCTCGAAAACTTGTATTTGTCTGTAAATTCCGCCTTCAAGAAACATTTCTATTTCCGGCTTGTTTGAATTTTCCCTTAGCGACATATAACTGAGAATCTAGAAGTTATAAGTTATTTTTAGTACAGTCAAGTTATTGTTGAAAATTAGTCATCGGCATGGTTGTAAATTTCCTTTGAATGCTAAAACAAGTGTTTCTCGGGATGTAAAAGCTGATTTTTTTGCATTATAGTTAACTACTACAGGCCGGAAAACTTTTTTAATTTGCAAACTACTTGGTATTATTAAATGCACGTTTATGTAGCTAAGGGCCGAATTCACAGGGCTTAGTTAAATCATTGTTAACTTAACCACCAAGAAGAGCTTATCTATGAATTTATATTCAGAGTCACATAGTTAACTATGGAAATTCGTATCGCCTGAAAATATAAATTCGTTCCAAAAAAAAAAAATTACTTTCACAAGAGTTTAACTATGGGGGCATGCTGGTTTAAACTTTTGTTAACTGAGCGTTGTAAATATAAAAATCAATACATACCCTGCAAACCAAAGTTCCCGAAATCTTAAGGAAATCGTTAAGAGTATCTCATTTCTGTAACGATTTTTCTACGAATTTTCAAAGAAAATTGTATGAAGTGGTTGACACGAACTCGTAAAGAAATTTCTGTACGAGAAATAAAGAAAATTCTGGAAAAATTCTGAAATATATTCTTCACATAGCAGCATTATTTTCGTTACTTCACAGATTTTCTTCCGAAATTTCGTAAAAGAATGGAAGTGTGCGTAATTTATTTCATTTTAGAAAATTCGGCAAAAAATCGAATTAAATCTTAAATCAATTTGATACATATGTGAAAAAAACGGCAACACTGGTGTGGACATAAAAATGTATGAATATATTGTGCATAGAGGTAGTCAGTCATCCGCTGCTAATTTGCACACTTTGTTCTGCTACTGTCGAGTAAAAACGCGCGCTCGTTGCGTCTGCTGGCGTCGATTTCATTGCACGAAAAATCGTGCCAGGAATTCATAATACTTTATACATACAAAATAACGCATACATATGTATTAACATAATTATCAATCGCTCAGCTTGCACTAGTAGAATTTTAAGTTTGTGAGCACGAAGTTTATAAAATCCACATCGTTATTTTCGACTCAGTTTTTGTTTTTTTTTTCAATATATGTACATTTGGGTGCCCATCGAAAATGCTTTTTTTTTGAAATTTCTGGACCCTACCCCCTTATTGGTTCGTTTTTATGAGAAATATTATTGTCTATTTTTATAGATTTTTTAAAGGTCGCGACCTGTCGATTTAGGTCAGAAAATACGATTTTGAAGATTTATGAGTTTTTGAATGACTACTTTTTTTCGATTTCAAATATCGAATATGATCTGAGTAGATGATATATAGCCTTTAAAATAGTGTATAATAGTCTATTGTAGGACTTGGCTTGTTGGGGTTTTTTATCGGGTAAAATAAAAAAACCTATATTTCTCTTGATTTTTTAAATTTGGCCATACATAATTTCCACAATTTCAAAATATGTAGTACTATCTAAAACTTAATCTATTTCTACATTAACTGATAGCTCATTTATTGAAATCGCATAAAAATTGCGGCCATAAATTTATATTGTGTATGTACCGGACTTTCAGATTTTTTCCAGCAGTGTGGCTAAGGAATTCAGCAATATTTATTAAAAATTGACATACAATCGCTCTTTAGCAAAGAAGTGGGTTTTCAAGAAATTTTAGGAAAATGGTGGTGGCACCGCCTACTTATATGATATATGCGTATCTCAAAAACTACTTGACCGATCTCGATCAAATTTGGTACACACATTGCGCTTAGGCTTCTTAAGCACCATATTGAAAATTGTTAAAATTGGAATTAAAATTTTTCCTAATGGGAGAGTCTTCTTCTCAGTAAATATGGCCTTCTAAGGCCTTAAATTCGTTAGATTAGTTATTTTGGATCACCCTAATATACATATATGCATTTGAGTGTGTATATTTATTTATTATTTATTATTTATTATTATTATTATTATTATCAACAAACAGGACGCTTACAGACTATATGACAAATATATACATAGAATAAGGGAAACCCTTATGACAAGTGCCTTATGAGTAAATTCTTAAAAGTAAACTTTGAGTAAGAAAAATCGAAGTCTAAAGATGAAGAATAAGCATTAAATTGGGAGAGAGTCCTCCTTAAAGGAGTATTCATACCATAAACAGTTTTAACAACACCCACAAAAAACAATTCATTACAACGAAGAATACGTGAGGGAACATTAAAACGAATTTTCATAAGGAGGTGCGAGCAATCTATAGAGCCTACAATTATATCAAAGACAAAGCACATCGATAACAAAGTACGCCTGGACTCTAACCAAGACCGGACCTAAGACACTACCCTGGGGAACACCAGAGGAGGAGACAAAAGAATAAGACGATACATTATCAAAACGAACAACACAGCGTCTGTTATACAGATAGGATGTGATNCAGGTCATCCGCATATAGAAGAAACTTACACTTTGAGAAACAGGAAGATATATCATTAATAAAGATAACAAATAATAACGGACCTAAGACACTACCCTGGGGAACACCAGAGGAGGAGACAAAAGAATAAGACGATACATTATCAAAACGAACAACACAGCGTCTGTTATACAGATAGGATGTGATCCACTTCAGAAACTCTGAATGAAAGCCCAGGCCTTCAAGTTTAGCTATCAATATTCGATGAGGCACCATGTCAAAAGCCTTAGAGAAATCAGTATATATAGCGTCAATTTGGAATCCCTTTTGAAAGGTTTCCAAACAGTCCTCTGTAAAAGCAGCTAAATTGGTTAACGTAGATCTGCCCGGCACGAACCCATGTTGGTTGGGACATAATAAATGTTTAACAGCAAAGTAAATTTTATCTTTTACTATGGACTCAAACAGTTTTGAGACAGTGGTAAGCTTAGAAATCGGCCTATAATTCTCAATACAATTTTTGTTACCACTTTTAAGAATTGGCGTAATAAAAGTCAATTTCCAGTCATCGAGGAAAACTCCGGCAGATAAAGACATGTTAAAAATGTGCCTCAAAGGCGCAATTAGTGAAGGACAACTTTTAAATAAAATAACCGAGAGGCCGTCTACATCAGTGTTAGTGGATAGTTTAAGCTGGTTAATGCCATTAGCTACATCCTCGTCTGTCAACTTTAATTTCCCGAAGTTAATGGGAGTATCTAAATTTGACAAAAGATCTTCAGGAATAAAATCATTATCAGAATTACCTGAAATAAAGTTGGAAGAAAAAAAATCAACAAAAAGATTAACAGCTTCGGAGATGGAGTTGGCTGACACCCCGTTAAGCTGGACCGATGCAGGTATATTAGAGCAATTTTTCTTTGATTTAATATAACTCCAGAAGAACTTGGGATTAGATTTAATATTGCTTTCTACGCCGCGAATATAATTCCTATACAAAGATTTATTGAGCCTGTTAAATTCAGCTCTATAAAACACGTAACGCTCACGCAAATTAACATCGTTGGAATGCTTTTGTCTTTTGTAGAACTTATTCTTCTTATTCCTTATACGTTTGAGTTCTTTAGTAAACCATGGACGCTTAGCGGTTTTCGAATTAAGAATTGGGATGTGACCCACACAAATATCACAAAGTTTAGACTTAAAAATATCGTAGCAACCAGTTACATCCACATTTCCAAAGAGCTGGGACCAATCCAAATCAAACAAATTATTCAATTCAGCAAAATTACAACAAGAGTAGTTAAAAGCAACCGTCTGACTAGCAGTCGGTAATTCAAAATATTGGTAAAATTCAAACTCCAAAACCATAGGGCTATGATGCTGATTTGGAGGGGAGATGTAACTGGCCGCATGAGAGAGCTTGAAATTTATATTAGAGCTAATAAATATTAAATCTAAAATTCGGTTTAACTCATTAAAAAAACCATTGATTTGAAATAATTCAATACATAATAAATTATCAATTAAATATGATTCAGATAAAGTAGTAACATTTGATGGGGTGAGGAAAATATTGTTATCAATAAAGCTCCAGGAAATATTACATAAATTAAAGTCACCTAAAACACAAAGTTGGCTGTTTCCAATTTTCTCGTGGAGTGCCAGTATATTGTCAACATGTGCCTTGTATATGACATCACAGCTGCCCGGCGGAATGTAGGACACACAAATGTACAGCACACCACAGGTGCCATGTAATTTTACACAAAGCTGATCCAACAGGGAGTTGGCATCTAGCAGCGGATAAAAAGAAGCTCGAAGATATCTGCGCGCAGCTATCAGTACACCACCACCCCTACTAACACCAGTTTTAGCAAAATCTCTGTCTTTGCGAAAAACGTCAAAGAGAGCTGGATTAAAGAACTCCGCATCGAAAAAGTTAGCATTCAGCCAGGTTTCTGTCAGAACGAAGCAGCCATAATCCAATTGTGAGCTGAGAATGTAGACAGATTCGGATTTTGTCCTGAGTCCCGAAGTATTTTGGTAATAGATACTTATTTTCCGATCACCAGAGGTAGAATGACTTTTTACTTCTTGGGCTGCGGCTGGGCATCTTTTTGAAAAAAATCAAAAGGCCGGACAGCAACGTTGGAGGGCCAAATATCCGATGACAGAATTTTTGAGTAGTCAGATTCTGAAACTCCAAGCTTGAAATTAATGTGCTTAATAGTTTCCAAATCAGAATCCTTCTTGACCAGTTTATAGCATACAATTGTCTTCTTATCGATAGCTGCATATTTAGCCACATAGCCAATGATGTCATCAGTCCTTACAGTAGGCAAAAACGATGATAAGTGCAGCCATTTGCGGCGAACCACAACTCCCAGCTCCGAGTTCTCATTTGACCCAAATACACACCGCCTATGTCTATGCCTATTCTAGAAATGGGCGTGGCTATATTAAAACCAAAGTTCAAAAATTTAGACTTTATTGTGGATTTCGCCAGAATATCTATATGGATTGAAAAAGCTGTGGAACAAATGTTGTTAACAAAGCGGTATTCTGCCGAAATCCGCAATTAAATCTGCGTTTTGAAAACTTTAGTCCTACAATTTCCACGCCCATTTCTAGAGGTTCGTCGTCTTAAAGAAAAATTTTGCCATACAAATATTATATCTGGATAGGTATTCTATCGGAATCCGTAATAAAATTTTACTTTTTGCTAAAACCCGATGTTTAACACCTTACCAAATATATCTTACCATAAGTTTTCGAAAAGAAATACAAAAAATTTTTGATTCTCACAAAATAAACCATCACTTCATAAAGAAAAATATTTTAAAAATAGTTCTTAAAAAATCCCCATTTTTCGAGCTACGCTTTTTATAAAGAATTAAACTAGGATTACAATGGCATAATTTTAAATCCCTAATTTACTGGTCTTCACTATGCAAGTCAACTTCAAAAAGTTCAACTGTTAATATCTAAGTTAGCTTTAGGACAATCTTGACCATCTTGTATATAGAAATGTTCCCATTCTTTTCTTTAAAATGACGTAAAGATGAAGTCTCTACGATCAGCAGAACCCGAGATATAACGATTTGAGGAAATACACTTATTTCATGTATAGAACCCACAAAAAAATTTGAAGCGAATCGGAGACATAAAACAATTTTTTTTACGAAATCCGTCCGACTTGAAAAAGAATGGCCCATGTATGTCATTTCGATAAAATCACACATGCCTATATGAATACATATATGTACTTATATTTTTATTTAAACAAAAAGGAGTGTCCTGCATGCTCTAGGAAGGATAACCCTTTCGGTACATCTTTTTAGATTCGGGCTTTAAAAATCCAATTTTTTTATTAAATGATCCTTAATACATTATATAATAACATTCAATTTAATTTTTTTCCAAAATGCGATTCTAAAGTGTTTTTTGGAATGATGCCATATGGCATCGTTCGTACTAACTGGTGTAAAAAATATGCAAAGATTTTTTAATATGGTATTTTATTTTATTCAAATCAAATTAAATAACATCACAAAAATTTAATAAAATAAGTTGGAACATGCATAGATTTAATAATTAATTTAAAAAAATTACCAGTTGCAATTTCCCAGTACGAATATATCGTTATTTTCTGGTGCGGATTTCAGCTCCTTCAAATATATTTGATGCCATATGGCATCATACACATTTAAAAATATAATAATAATAATAGATTGGCGCTTACACATATGTTAGTGTTTGGCCGAGCTTCTCCTCCGATTTGTGGCGTGCGCCTTGATGTTGTCACACAAAGCGGAGGGACCTACAGTTTTACGCCGACTCCGAACGGCGATTGTATTTTTATGAGAAGCTGTTTTTCATGGCAGAAATACACTCGGAGGTTTGCCATTGCCTGCCGAGGGACGACCGCTGTTAAGAAAAAACCTTTTTTCTATATTTTTGCGATGTTGCTTTGACCAGGGTTTGAACCCAGGCATTGTGGAGTGGAAGCGCGCACTGCTTACCACTACACCACAGCGGCCGATACCACGTGTTTATTAGCACTTTTTTAAATTAAATTACGAGTTCTAGCAATATTTGACACTATTTTGGAGACTATAGCATATTTATTTGTTTTTAATTTATTGCGTTATTTGGTAAAATATAGTATTTTAATGTTGACCTTTCTAAGGAGAAGAAAATCGATATTTTAGTAGGGNGCACTTTTTTAAATTAAATTACGAGTTCTAGCAATATTTGACACTATTTTATAGACTATAGCATATTTATTTGTTTTTAATTTATTGCGTTATTTGGTAAAATATAGTATTTTAATGTTGACCTTTCTAAGGAGAAGAAAATCGATATTTTAGTAGGGTTTTTTGAATACTCACAGACTTAATTGAGCTTATCTGAAATTATATTTTTATATGCAACGCTGTAATGGGAAGTTTTATAAACTATATTTTAATCTACTAAGGATAAAAATAACAATACCGTATTAAAATATAGTTTATAAAACTTCCCATTACAGCGTTGCATATAAAAATATAATTTCAGATAAGCTCAATTATGTCTGTGAGTATTCAAAAAAGCATGACGCCATATGGCATCAAAATAGCGAAAGGGATAATATAAAATTTATTGTTTTATGAGATTTATCATTTAGTCTATTTTTACAGCAGTTATTCAAAATAAATGACTAATATTTATAACTCAAAACGTCTAAAAAGCTATTAAATTCAAAGTGGTTGTTTTAACAAAGTATCCAAATTTTGTAATATATACGAATACTAACACAAATTTAACGTCTATTCTCACAAATATAAACATACATATGTATATATGTATGTATGTACATTAGAGAGGTCCGAATTTGTTTTTCCGAGATAGGGAGCACCTTCCAAAATTTTTCCTCTTGCCGAAAGAGGTGCTGATACCAAACTTCACGTTTCTAACAGGTCTATTCTGTACGTTACCAATGTTTTTGTAACCGGAAAATTTTATTACAAAAAAATGTTTCCACTTGCTGTAATCGCGACTCTGGGCACGTTGGTAATGCAGTTAAAATATTCAGCAATTCAGCTATGAAGATTCGTGGAAATTCTGGCATGGCATATTTCACGGGGCAATATTTTGTTACCAGCTTATGAGGTGGTAACAAAATTTGCCGGTTATAATAGTGCACGAAAAGGGTTTAAAATTTAACAAAAACATTATTTACCGATTACCAGTTTTTTGTTACCAGCGCAGAATAGACCTGTAATTATAAATTTAGAGGATGCTCACGATGATCATATTTTACTCTAGAAGTATTGTGTACATACATATATTAATCAAACAATGGGTTAAGCAAACTAAGAACACTTCAAATTTAAAGTATCTAAAAAAATATCACAAGCTTCAGTTGTCATGACATCAGTAGCTTTGTATAAAAATCACCAATATTTTTGCCCCTTTCATAGGCATTTAGTAGCGCCCTCGGGCTTATTTCTTTTTTTTTAGGAAATAATGCCCGGCGGGAATTATTGCCTTTTTGGAAAGGAAATAATTCCGGCGGGCTTTATTGCCTCTTGTCGGTGGGCGTTATTTCCCTTTTCGAAAGGGCTACAACGCCCGGCGGCTGTATTTCCTAAAAAAGGAAAGGCTCTTGTTTACATTTTAGAATGCATCCAAAAGCCCCGTGTTTTATTCCAATACCAAATCAAAACTAATTTGATGATTGCATTAAACTAAATATTTGTTTCCCTTTATTAATAAGAAGAAGTTCGAATTAATGATTGGGGGTAGTTAAACCCCAAAATCCACCCCTTGTGTGCGCTCACTCATTTGATTTTTAAAAAATCTTACAATTATAGATGCAATCCCGTATTCCTCGGACTAAAACTAGTAAAACTGTCAAAAAATAAAAATTCGCTCAGAGCGAGAGAGTAACATTGAAAAGTACGGGATCGCTTTCTAGTAAAAAATGGTAACTTCTGTCAACTTCAACATAACCTCCAAATTTCGGTTGTAATTTTTTGTTTATTTTGTATGTAAACACACTCAGCTCACACATGTAAATAACCAAGAATACTTTCAAATTCATTAGAATCCACTTAAATAAGAAATTAAATACTTTTCAACATGAATTAGCAGAGTGAACTTTTCTTTTATTTACAATTTGGCTGCCAAACACACTGCTGATCATTTGACACATTTACCAGAATTTACCAGCAAAAAATTCTCGGACTAAAACTGGTAACTTCTGACAGAGAGAGAACCGTATTTACTCTCTTTTTTGTCCTCTCAATAGTCAGACGACCGAGANAGAACCGTATTTACTCTCTTTTTTGTCCTCTCAATAGTCAGAGGACCGAGAACGGGATCGATTTCCAGTAAAATCTGACTATTCTGACTAGTCCGGACTCGTACGGGATCGCAACTTATATTTTGTTGTTTGTGAAATTTTCAGTCACCTTCTCAGTTAAATGAGCCCGTGCCTCATAAACATCACAGTATTTCTGCGGCGTGGGTACACAAACAACCAACTCCTCATCGTACGGATGCGAGCCTGTTGGCGCGCAAACGCGGAAAAATCTAAGAAGCTGAGAACAAATATGCACATCGCGTTGAAAGCCGGCCTTCGCGCGATAATGCCGAACTATTAGGCAATTCACAAGGTGTTGTATTTGTCGTGAAGTTACATTATTTCACGACAGTTCTTAAAATTTTGTTGTTGTTTCGCATCTCTAGAACAGTTACAGAAATGTCGTAAAATAGTGGGCCATTTTCAGAGAAGTGAATCAGCCAGCAGATATTTAAAATCCTATCAGGAATTATTACATTTACCAACACATAAATCAGGGACCGAAAATAGCAATTATCTTTTTCAACAGTTAAACTTGGGCAGATATTTTTTAAATCCGAGAAGAGTCCTTTCCGGATAATAAACAACCCGCTTATCTAAATTAAACAAATTTCGTATCAGATGAAAGAGGACTTAAATAACTTTTAAACAGAAATAACGAAAGAAGGTTACCACTTTTATTTACATATTTTTTTTATAATTTAATACAAAAGAAATTAATATACCTGACCCAAGGTTTGTTCTATGGGAATTAAACAACATTTTTTATTGAAATATTTTTCAAAAGCTGGCTTTCCTCGTTCAGACATTTCAGTTTTAAATCCATTTTAGTCCTCTTTCATTTGATGCCAAACTTGTTTAATTTCGACAAGCGGTTTGTGTTTTATTAGGAAAGGACTTTTATTTCGGCCCTAAAAAATATCTGGCCAAGTTTAACTGTTGAAAAAAATAACGGTCCTTGACATAAATTAATTCCAACTAGATTGAATAGTTCCTTTACCATTATGGAAAGGCTCTTAGAACAAAAACTAGCGATTAATATGTTTGCTGTTGAGAGTTGTACTATAAATACACAGACGGATGAGTGGGTGTGTATATTTAACTAAAGTTTTGCCTAGGTGGAAAGTATTTTTTAACGCTACACTTAACATTTTTTCTAATAAACCATGTATGTATATCTATAGTAATTCCACTAGCAGCAATGACTGAACAAAATTACAAACTGGCTAAACAGACGAGTGTGAAGTGTCCGATTTGAAGGATAAAAGGTTAAAATACTTGCATCGTAGCTTTAATAATTTAGAAAGCGAAGAATATATGGTTGCTACTTTAATCCATCCAAGATTCAAAGGAAAACATTTTACCGCAAATGAATTGGAGTAACGGAAAATAACTATTTTTCAAATTTTTCGTAACACTTACTATCCAAATGATAACGAAGACACCTCTGGGAATCCCATGATATATCTGCAAACGCTTTTACACGAAAAGCGAAATCTAAAACTACTTTTCAAGTTGAAGTAAACGAATATTTATATTAACCACTTCCCGGGGAATTGTGGTCTCCCGGGAAATGAGGAAGCGCACGAATGTGTTAGAAAGGGATCTGAGATGGGGCTCGGGGAAGCTATCTAGGTCGTGAAACCTCCCCTGCGATTTCTATCTTCAGAGGTCGAGAGACCGACTAGGGCAGCCATCAACAGTAGATGGGAAAATCTGTACATTTGCATGGTATCGCGCTCGCTGTGGCCACGGCTCGATGAACGAAGAACAAGGAGTCTACTAAGGCTTTCAAAGCCAAACGTTAGGCTTCTCACAGGAATACTAACAGGACTCTGTACCATTGGCCAAATGGCCGCCAGGTTCGGAGCGCCACATTACGATTTATGTAGAAGCTACAGGGATGAGGAGGAGATAGAATCCGTCCAGCACTTCCTTTGCAAGTGTCCAGCACTCCGAATAAAACGCCTCAAGTTTCTTGGAGACCATTTCTTCGATAACCTGGATACCTTGGGTAAAGCTTCTCTTCAAGGACTGCTAGGACTTGCCAGAAAATCAAAATGGTTCAAAGAAATGTAGGGATGGACTTGGAGTAACCCCCATGGGCACCGCAATGGGCCTTCGTGGCCTCCGAGTGAACTCTTCGCAGAGCTGCCCGTTTAACCTAACCTAACCTAGACCAACCACTAGTTCTTCGTAGTGTCAATATATTCCATTATTGGCATTATTCCAATCTTTTTAATTTAAAAAAGGTTTGAAAAGTATTTAACTGCGCCACCAACGAGTGTGGCTAGCGAGCAATTATTTAGTTCAGCTGGTCAGCTGTACACCGATGGAAAGCCTGATTATGGCAACTTAACTTAACGGAACTTAGAACTTAGAACTTAGAAAATCAAAATGTAACTAATTTCGACGTGGCATTAAGTTACGTTAAGTTTCGGCTATTCAATTATAAGCAACATTCATTTAATAAAACCTTTATTTGAGAGCCTGTAAGTTACGTTAAGTTGCCATAATCAGACCAAGACGATCAAATCTGTTAAACTGAGTATCCAGCTCTCAAGAAAGCGGTCAAGAAAAAAATTGCCATATGATATTTCACAGCCTGTTGCCTCACTCTTTCTTCAGGAAATGATGGAGCGGGCATATATTTCTGTTGCAAACATGGGTTGCCTTGTGCTCTTTTTTCTTTAGAAAACCGTAGTAGAAAGCATAGCAAATTTCTTAAGAACTGCGTACTGACTTAAGGCTGGTATGCAGCTCTCAAGAAAACGGTCAAGACAAAATTGCCATTATTTCGTGTGTGTGCCCAAGGAATTTTGACAACTGAGACTTCACCAGCCTGTTGCTCGCTCTTTCCTAAGAAATAATGGAACGGACATGTAAGCTCTGATCCAATACTTTTCGTGAAAAATCCTGTAAAACTGTCAAACAGCAAAATTACTCTCTGAAGTGAGAGTAAAAAGTGAGTAACAACAAAAAGTACGGGAACAAAAAAAACATTTTTCCTGTAAAAACGTCAACCAGTGATTGCTTGACACTTTTCATGATTTTACCAGAAGAAAAAGTTCGGGTAAAATCTTGCAACTTCATTCTCTACACAACTCTCCAAAAGTCGCTCTCATTTACAGGATTTTGAAGTACGGGAACATTTTTCCTGTAACTTCCTGCAAGTTCGTGTAAAATCCTGTAAGTTCATGGAGTACTGGATCAGAGCTATATTTGTGTTGCAAGCATGGGTTGCCTTGTGCTCTTTTTTCACAAAAATCTTTCTTAAGAAGTGCGTACTGCCTGAAGGAAATTTGACTCAAGAAAATTTCTTAGTTACTTGTACGTCATTTTAAATATATGGAGTTTTTGCTTTTCTTGAGAGCTGGATACTGGCCTTTAAGGAAATTTGACACAAGAAAATGTCTTAGTTACTTGTACGTCATTTTAAATATATGGAGTTTTTGCTTTTCTTGAGAGCTGGATACTGGCCTTTAAGGAAATTTGACACAAGAAAATGTCTTAGTTACTTGTACGTCATTTTAAATATATGGAGTTTTTGCTTTTCTTGAGAGCTGGATACTAAGCTTTAGGAGAAAATGCAGACAAGCTTCTGTTTTTGGCATATAACATAAAGCTTTTTAATTTTGATTATTGATTTTATGAAAGTTATTCAAGTCTTTAAAATGCTTTTAACGTTAAAACTGCACTATTTTGTCTTTTTGTTTTTGTTTTTACCCATATATGTATGTCTGTATATTTATTATTTTTGAAGCGTAAAAGTTAATTTTAATGCTCGGTTGGACACTATAATTTACTTTCATTTTCAATAATTCGCTTATCAGGGATTGGCTAAAAATATCCTTCGATTGTATGCGTATTTATGGCAGCCGAATACGGTACAAAAAATAAGTTAGCAAATTTTTTCCATAAAACCTAGAGGATTTTAAAACCCTTTTCAATGGTCCTAGATTTATTAGCCCTGAAACAGTATCTTTATTTTGCATATATTTTTCGATCTTTTGTGAAAGCAGCACATAAATATCCAGTAGTAGCATCACACATTTATAGAACATTTTCCATAACTTTGGGCTCGGGACTTTTAGCCCGCAAAATCTGTTACAAACATTCCAAGGCAGGGAAAAAAAATGAAAATATCGGATTACTTTTAAAGCACGAGTGGTATTCAACGGACTATTTTCTGACTCGGATTTCGGCCAAACACAATGCAGTGAATAGCATCCGGAACGAGCTGAATTGCAAAGCGTACCTTTGAAGGGTTCCACTTCCCTTCCATCATTGAGAACTTCTTCATTTTTACAACATTCACAAGGTAGCCTTCTTATTTGGAGTTTCTCATGTTGAAAACCCCCTCATACAATCAGCAATATTTTTTTTTGGCGTAGTTACGCCCAATGAATATCTACTCTCTTCACAAAATTAATAATTACATCCACACCACGGCACGGACAGGTAGTAGTACCCGAGAAAAAACAGCAAGCTATTTGTATTTTGTTGTTGGTTTTGGACTCCATATACGTAAAACGTACGGTGACCATATTAACCAACGTAAAATTAAGGACATTTTTTTCAAAATGATTTGGGAATACGTACATACAACTTGTATGATAAAAGTACCTTACCTTAATCAAATATTTACCAGTTAATTAACCGATTCCGAAAAATGAAGCCAAATCCTTTTCAAGGACTTCGCCATCCTTTGCTGCCAAAATACTGCACGCCGAATCCAGCACACAGTGGTTCAAAATTGGAATTTAATGTTCATAATTCACTGTAGTCTTCATTTTTCAACCAATTTTTACAAAAAACCAAAAAAAAATATGTATTTTGGTGAAAATTTTTGTATAACATTTCAAACATTTTTTTGTAATTTTTTTGTTTTGGGGAACCATACTATTGTTTTCAGCTAGTCTTTGACTGGAACACNCACTGTAGTCTTCATTTTTCAACCAATTTTTACTAAAAACCAAAAAAAAATATGTATTTTGGTGAAAATTTTTGTATAACATTTCAAACATTTTTTTGTAATTTTTTTGTTTTGGGGAACCATACTATTGTTTTCAGCTAGTCTTTGACTGGAACACGAGAATACATTTTCTTCAAAATTGCCACTTTTTCTGCATTTTGCACTAAAAAATTTAATATAATCAAATAAAAATTCACAATTCAGGCTCAACTAGTCTCTTGCAAATATTATAAGCTTTCATGAACAAAATTATCAAATTCTGTGAAAAAAATGAAGTGAATAACGAATACTAAATGCCAGTTTTGAACCACTGTGCAGCAGGGGGTCTATTGTTCTCTTTCAGTGGAACAGGAAACTCGGCGTGCAACACGATCCTGGGCACAACTTTCCCTGTGCTTTATAGATTGTGCAAAGATTATCTATTAAATAAAAACCCTTAAGTGGCGCGCGAGGCGAACTGGCGAAGGTTTTCATTATATTGTATAAGGGACACTTTTATTTTTCATATTCTGTGTTTAAAAATTTACCTCTGAAAAATGCAGAGCTGATTTAAAGGACAGTTTAAGAAATAAAGGACAAAAGGCGTCCTTTATTTTGAAAAAAATTATAAAGGACAGGGGGTTAAAATAAAGGACTTTACTTTAAAATAAAGGACGGATGGTCACCGTAGTAATACGGCTTTCCCTCGGCACCCCAATTACGTAGTTCGCACTCCAATTACCCTCCGAATTACGTAATTCGCCATACAAAATTTTGACAGCGAATTACCTCATTTCTTGGTAATTCAGATCCAATTACCATGCGAGTTACGAACAAATCGGTGCCGTCTCAAATTTTTATCGGAAATTTATCGAAACTAGCTCACAAATCAAAACTTGCATTTTTTCTGAGTACGAAAAGTTTAGTTTATCAATTTGTATATCCCTAATTTAATACGGAAACTTATGAATCTTTAGGAAGAACCTACATTTTGCATCAATTTTGCAGCGAAGAAAAACAAAAACAAAACACAGAGACAGAGAACTGTCAAATCGAATTAAGAATGTGCCCGTGGGAATGGGGTAATTCGCGAGCGTTATTGGGGGAGCGAAGAAAGTAATTCAGGATGCCTTGGGAAAATGGTATAAACAAAGTTTGGAATTTTAGAGTAAATAAAATGTAAAGGAAAATTACAATTTAAAGACGAGATTCTCGACAAAAGTAAGATCAGCTGCTCTATTGCTGCTACCTGTTCAATATGCTTTGCTGCATACAGAATATTCAACGTGAAATGCGTTGAAAAACCTTTGAAAAGCTAATACTAAGGCAATTTCTTTTAGAAACTTTAACAATAATCAGTAACGTCTAATTTCGATTCATATCTACTCACAAATTTTCTACGTAAAATTATAACTTCAGAAACCATCTACATACATATGTGCCCCTCGATTCGATTCACAAGCGTCCAGATTTAAAAATAAAAACTACTAGTTCATAGGCATGTCATTTTCATGATCTGCTAGGGCGCCAAAATACCGAATACGGGACATTGAAGGAAATACAGAACTTTTGGCGTCCCGTATTAAATAAATAAATTACCAGGACAATTGACGAAAAAAAGAGGGCTGTCCCTTATAATACAGGACGGATGGTCACCGTATCTATAATACCCTTCGCTCCCCTATTTAGTTATAGTTTTGCGAAATAATCCAATGTATATCATCATGCATCAGGCATGGGCAGAGAACGAGCATACAACGGGCTAGCTTTTCTCAGTATTCATATTAAAAGAATTTTTGGTGACGTGCAATAATGTCACTCACATTAACACACAATTGGAAAGTGAATTAATGTGAGTGACATTAATACACAATCCAAAAGTGAAATAACATCAATTGACATTAAGTCACTTTGGAATTGATTCACCCTCTAAAAGTGAAGTATGCAATGTTATAAAAATAAATTTTGTTATTTAGACTTAAATTCACAAAATGAAAGTGTGTTAATTTCATCGCAATTTTTACTAACCTAAAAACAAAGATGTTTATACGCCTTTTAATAGCAACAATTATAAGCATTTATTAAGTCATTTACATATACATAGTAGTATAAAAATTACAAGCAAATACTTCAACCAACGAATATTTCACTTATACATACATATGTATAAATATATCAAATTCCATTGTATTTAAAATACGCGCACTTGTCATAAAAAACATAAACAAATTTTTATGAAATATGTAAAGAGCGGATTTAGTCAATATTTTTTTGGAAGGAGCGAAGGGTGGGGAGGGGGCGTGCGCGAAGTGTATTTTGTCAATATATTTTTGATAGAGCAATAATGACCATGGATTTTACTGCACGTTCGAAAAGGTAATACTATTGTGTCATCGTAAATCTTGAATGATTTTTAACATTCCTGACATTAGTTCAATTTTTAATTGTGTAATGATGTCAACGATATTATTTCCACAATTATTCTGACATTATTTCGCTTTTGGCCTGTCAATTGTCAATTGTGCACCAATGTCAGTGACATTAATTCCATTGACATTATTGCACGTCACCAAATTTGTTATCTACACCTCGGTGAATTGCATGTGGCTTTTCTTTGAGTTGTGCTAAATTATATCCACAATTAAATACAATATGCTGAATACTCTAACTAGAGCAATGATATTATTGGTTGTTACGAATGAATTTACATTTAACACCCGAAATTATGTGCATGATATTTGCACCGAAACCTTCAATTCCATCTGAATTTTATGCACAAGACCTGAGCTAGGACTAACAGGACTTTTGCCATCGCAAACGGATCTTGGCCAAAGAAGTATCCGCTATTGGCTGAATGCCTAATCTGATTAATAAATTCAATGTACATACATAGTTATAAATGTACATACATATTCGATTGCTTGGGTGTGTCTATAAAAGGAGCAATAGAAGCTGTTTCTCTCAACTGGAACTATTTCAAATATGACACGCATACTTAATGTTTACTTGTCCCAAGAATAATTCAGCTCGCTTCCTTGGGCCTTTTTAAATACCCCTTTTTAAATTAAGCACTCGAAAAATGTTAAATTCACAAAATTATTTATGTAGAATTTTAAGTGAAACTGTCTCAAGAATTTCAGTAGATTCATAAATAAAATTAGGAAATTTAAAGCAATGCTTGATCACAAATATATATATATTAAAAAATATATGTATATCGGCACTAGTAGAAAAATTAATTTAAATTACTTGCAAAAATCAAAATCTATTCTAATAAATTTAGTTTTTACATATAGGGAGTTCACAAGGTGTTGTATACTGTCGTACTGTTGTATGTCATAAACCTTAAACGGCTAAAACTATATTTAAGCAATTCGCAAGCTAACATAAAAGTTTTATTATGAAATTTCACACAATTAAAAAATAGTAGGAGGTGATTTCAAGTCCTCTAAACATTTATTTAGCCGTTAAAAACTTTACAACATACAACAATACGACAAGTACGACACCTTGTGAACCACACAATTGTATCTAGTTTAAGTTCGTCCCATGTCTGTAAATATACAATTTTATCAAAAATTCGTTTTTAGTAGTTCTATGACAAGCTTTATATGCGGTTTGTAGGACCTCAACAAGCTATGTTCGATGACCAGTGTGTTCAGTTTTTACTGCTAATACCTACTTTGTACTTAAACTCTTGAGTAGTTTTCCATCTACATATCTCTCTCCATCTGAGAATTTCTAACATGATAAGTCAGGGGACAAATTCCATGTAATTTTTGTCGGCTAGGTTTCATACATTTTTTAATATTATCCGTAAAATAGGCCAAAGCCATCTTATTAAAAAAGCTTAAAATTCGTTTTCATTTTTAATTAAATGTGTATTTATTTTCATCTCTCCCAAGCATTAAAAAATTCACGATTAGAATTGTTTCTGTTCATAATTAAATTTACTCTGCACACACCTGCGTAAGACTGTATGCTTATTTAAATATTTATTACATAAACATTCAGTTGTACGTGCGTACATACATACATAAGTACACATAGGTACGGGTATAAGTATCTATGTA
>NW_016158109.1:20957-52141 GCF_001687245.7 Rhagoletis zephyria | reverse complement strand
ATGTCAAAGCATACTGAGCATCTTTCTCTTTGACACCATGTCTGAAATCCCACGTGATCTGTCAAATACTAATGCATGAAAATCCTAACCTCAAAAAAATCACCCGTTATATGCATTTTTCTGCTACGCTTCTTTGGNCGTACATACATACATAAGTACACATAGGTACGGGTATAAGTATCTATGTATATGCATTTTTCTGCTACGCTTCTTTGGAAAAAATATACACACACACATACCGTATTTACATTTGAACATTTTTTCCGTAAACATGCTACATCTACCCGTAAAGTCTAGTCTTGTCTGGCGTATCGGCAAATGTGCTGACTTATTTATTTCCTGATACTAATGTGGCAGGCGATACCTACTTTGAATAATCAACAATACCTACTTATTTAGAAGCATCAATATTTTCCAGCAACAATTCCCACTTTACGCCCATTTTTGGTATCGCTGAATGTAAGTAGGTAAACATTGTAAATAAAAAACGTTTTAATAATTTTTCAACATTTTAAAAAAGGAAATTATGAATGAAGTTAATGAATTAAAAATTAATTCATTTTGTTGGCACTACTCAAAAACAGATGTTCTCTCATTTCTTATATTTGGACTCTGCCGTAAGCAAAAGCCATGTAATTTTCTGTTGAATGAATGCTTCAAGAAAAACAACCTTAACATTTTATGCAATACATGTATATGTGTGCAATTACAAATGTATGTATGAATGCTTAACCTACGTATTTAATTGCACTTAGGGCCAGTTTATCAGTGCCAGTCTAAACTTGCGTAAACTGCGTTCATATTTACCAGCAAGCTGGCATTTGATTGGCTGAATCAGCTAGATCGAGCGTTAAAACTAAGTTTAAAAAGAGTCGTGCGCTGAAAAACTGGTAATTTTTCAGATCTTTAGATTGGATAAAGCTTTTTATATAAATTACCTTCTACCGACAGTATTTCAGAAAAACACAAATGTATTTCAGAAAAGGCCAAATGAAATTCAGAAAAGCTGAAATGTATTTCAGAAAAACTCAAATGTATTTCAGAAAAACTCAAATGTGTTTCAAAATAGGGCAAAGCTTCAGCTTTTTTCAAAATTTCAGTTTCGAAATTCGGTTTTATTTGAATATCTCGATATCTTGTTTGCACAGCGTCATGAAGCTGAAAAACTAAATAGAAAATTCAAAATCAAAAGCTACACTCTAAAAAGTGCATATAAAACTGCTACTGAAAAGTGTTTATTTTTCAACCAGAATCTGCACAAGATGTTCAAGGTTTGATTTTGAACATGATGACATAAATATACACATGCAATTTTTAAAATTACAAACATTTTGAAAGTAAAAAAATATTTTTTACAAATAACACAGGGCAACACTGATTTTGGTGCGGCAAATGTTAAATCTGTTTTTGATAGACTTTTTTGAGCTGATTACGAATCCGTAATTATAAAGATTCCATCACGTACAGATTTTGAGAAAATCGTGGTCAAAGTGTCAAAAAATCGTGTTTTTTCAATATTTGAGAAGCTCGAGCAAAGAGTAAAAATGTGGTAGAACCTTCCACTTAGGCTTAACTTAAAGCTAGAACCCTAGGCTACTGCCACTGAAAATACCATCCCTGCACCTTTACTTGATGGCCATTTATAGTCATTTGTTGAACAATAAAAAAAATGCTGGCAAATTGTGCTATTGAAAAAAAAATGCTGCCAAAATCAGTTTTTGCTGTTCAATAAACGACTATAAGTGATCTTAGGGTAAAGACGAAGAGATGGTATTTTTAGAGATTGTAGTCGAAAGTTCAAGCCTTAATTTAAGCTTAAGCGGAAGGTTCAAATTTTACTGCTCAATAAACGACTATAAGTGACCATAAATTCACTGTGCAGGAATGGTATTTTCAAGGATAGTAGTCGAGGGTTCTTGCTTTAATCTAAGCCTCTTTACTCTTTGCTAGAGCTTCTCAAATATTGCAAAAGCCCGATTTTTTGACACTTTGACCTCGATTTTCTCAAAACCTGTACGTGTTGGATCCTTTGTACTTACGGATTCGTAATCAGCACAAAAAGTCTATCAACAAGTAATTTTTAGCAAAAAAAAAACCGACTTCAACTCTCATATAAAAAAAAAATATATATATATATATCTCATGATCCGCTGATCGGATCTTAACCAGATTAGTATGGGACCACCTCTGAGAC
Source organism: Rhagoletis zephyria (assembly GCF_001687245.7). Lineage (NCBI taxonomy): Eukaryota > Metazoa > Arthropoda > Insecta > Diptera > Tephritidae > Rhagoletis > Rhagoletis zephyria. Next base: position 49,947 of record NW_016158109.1, on the reverse strand, counting down.
ACTACCTTTCCGATGCAAAATTTATTTTATTATTAATTATCGAAATCGGTTGCCGTGGTCCAAAGTTATGCGGTAACATACATAAAAAAAAAAAAAAAAAAAATATTCCGACGAACTGATAACCTCCTCCTTTTTTGGAAGTCGGTTAAAAATAGCTTTAACATTTTTCGCACCAACATTTTTTTCATTTTTGTTGGCCTGTGTAATAAATACTAAGTGCCAGGGGCGCACCCGGGAATATATTTTGGGAGGGAAGGGGTTTATACTTCTAAATATGTATCATCAGAAAATATTGAAAATTCGCTTCAGACAATACGCTCTTTAAAATACATTTATGCAAGTTTTATGTACAGTATGTAAAAAATAAATAAACTTTTTAAAGTTTCATAAATTGCATTTTAATTACATAAAATTTACAAAGAACTCAGACTTTTTTCAACCGGCTTCAAAACAGGGGAGGTTATCAATTCTTCGGAGTATTTTTTCTTCTTTTATATATGCCACCGCATAACTTTGGACCGCGTGAGCCAATTCCAATAATTATTTTTTTTTAATTTGTATATGAGAATTGAAGTCGGTTTTGCTTTTTGCTTAAAAATTACCTGTTTAATAAAAAGTTCTATAAACACAAGATGCACTCAACTTTCAAAAGTAATGCAAAATTTTAGAAAAGAATTTTATTATAAATAAATTAAATAATTCCATGAAATTTTTACACTTTTATGTTCATTTTCGTCGAGTTCTGGTTTCTCATACTTCGAATACCGCAAATTTAACTGAACTTGTATTTTTATCATGTAGCTCATTTTGGTGGAACGAATTCGAAGTTAGCAAATTAAATCTTCGAATGATTGTTAAGTACATATCAGTGATAAACTTTTTTAGGCTGTAAAGTGTAAAAAGCAACAGTAAGTGAGTATGCGTTGCATATTTTTAGGACAATGTTCTCATTCGCAGTTAAACTTTAAAGAGCTCTCGAGAAAAACGAAAAATTCTTACAAAATAACACACAAGAAATGGAAAAGAAATTTAATTTTATCAAAATTTCTTAAATCAGTTTGCAGCTCTCAACAAACAAAAATTTGAACCCCAAAGCCCACCCCTTGTGTTCGCTAATGCTAAGTGCTCATATTTACTCAACTTTAAACACTTTGTGTGTAGTTTTTTTCTACGTGACAAATTTGGTATGTAAAAGTAAACAGACAGCGTTTAATTTTGCACACACTAGGAGAGGAAACTGGTTATTTCTCTTTATATGCGTAAATTTTAACTAAAATTTTTTAGAGGAAATTTTAGACAGTTTAGGTGTAAACTGTTAAATTGTAAACAATAAATGTTTAGAACGCAAAAAAACAAATTTTAAATTTGGTCTACGCCACACATATGATAAGTAAAAGTAAGCAAGCAGTGTTTAATTAAATAACACGGTGTGTAAGTTTCCATTCATTAAGAGAGGAAGAGAGATTACCTATATTAATATGCGCAAATTTAAACAAAAATTTTTTAGAGTAAACTCTGGAAAACCGTGCTGTATGAACACTTTCATATAGGGTTTGGATCAAACTTTGTACAAAAATTAAAAAAAATCTGCAAGGTTTCACCTAAATGGCAAACTCTTTAATTATACTTAAAACAAAAAAAATTTTAGTTTAATAAAGTTCAAGATTGAGGTTGCTAAAAATTGCGTCGAGTTTTGGCAATTTTTGTCCTTGATAGTGTAAAGCAGCTCCTTCCATATTAGGATATTTGCAATTTTTAAAATTTCAGCTCATTACTTTGATTGTTTATCTCTATGAACTTATTACTATTTTCCATTTTCTTATATTTTTAGTTTACTTGTACAACATTGGCCGTCGGTTTATATCAATTGCAGCGCCTTTTGATGCGGCCCGTAATCCCGATGCGTCTCCAAAGTGTCGCACACAAATGCGACAGTTTTTAATGGGATTGAAAAACTTTGACCTTTGGGCTTTGAAAAGTAAGAAAAATACTGATTTCAAATTAATAGTTATATATGTATATAATTTCACTAATAACTACAAATGGAAATGCTTAAGTATTCCAGAATGCATAATATATATTTTAATCTAAATATGGATGTTGAATTTATTCCTAAAGGCAATCATCAACTTGTGTATGGGAAATCATACCATAAATGCATAGAACTAAATACATGTATACATATTATTAGTAATATTTATTTATTTATTACAATTAATGGCCCAGTCTGACGCGTATACTTAAAACATTTGTTCATCCATGTTGTTCTATTTGTTGGCTTTAGGGTTTATTTCCTTATACTGGTGTTGATATATGCATAGACCATTTGTTCTCGAAATGTAATTTTAACGCATTTGAGAAAAAAAAATTTTATATACATTTTCCCAAAAGGCATGTGCAGATAGAGACATGAATTAAAGGCCAATTTAGCAGCTCGGTCGGCGTGCTCAATGCCTGAGATATGTACCTGCGCGGGAATCCACATAAGTTAAACCTTAGGCGATAAACATATTAGTAGCTATTAAATGCGATATATTGGATCTTCTTGCATGTGTATTCGTTTGGTTGCATTGAAAAACGATAAGCTATCAGTGCATATAACAGTTTTGTTGCCCAGGGATTTAGCTAGGGTTAACGCTGAAAGACTGCCTTGCAGTTCTGCGTCGAATACATTCGCTTAGTTGGGGAGGAGGCCGCAGGAAATGGTGTCGCCATCGTTATTTTCTACTGCAAACGAAACTCCGTCATCTTGGTTTGAGCCATCTGTATACAGCAACATCCATCCTCTATTCTTCAGTGGGTTGGCGATACTCTGAAATGAATTCTGGTAAACAGAGTTATTGGTTGTATATTTTCATAGATAGGATCGCTAATAAAAGTATTCGTTTTAAGACACCAGGGTGGGTATTTTGTGCGTGGAATTTTCTACATGATAATATGCATAAAGTCTGCGACTTCTTTGACCTCGGATTTACGTGGAAAATTGTTTTTGAAGTGAAACTTCTTTAGCGGCGGTTGGTTTGTTGGGAGTAAATTGGCAAATTCAACGGAAATTTGCATACGGAAATAGTGCAACGGAAGTTGCACACGGAAATGGTTAGGACGGAATCAAGTCCTTCTTAAATGTATGCAAATGGTATTAATTTAACAAAAACTTGCTAATAAAAGCTTAAAGAATAAGACTTAGATAAAGACCAATTCAAGAATGAAATTAAAGGTGAGTACGTAAATAAAAAAAAAGCATAAAGACAGAGGTAAAAATAAAAACAAAAACAAAGACTCGTAAAGATAAAGGCAAAAATAAAGATCAAGGTAAATTTAAACACTTATATAAGGGCAAAGGTGAAGGAGAATACGTAGATAAAGAAAATGATAAACACAAAAGCAAAAACAAAGATAAATATAAAGAAAACGATGATGATAAAAGTAAAGATGAAAATAGAGGAAGAAATATTAAAATAAATGTAATTATAGAGAAAAGGATATAGATAGAGACACAGAAACTCAATCTGGGAACTATGCATTTCAAGATTTTAGACATTTTCAAAAATTATCGATATGATAACCGATATTGTTATCGATTTTGTTATCGATATTTTTATCGCTTATTTATTGATTTTGTTATCGACATTTTTATCGGTTTCGTTATCGATATTCTTATCGACATTTTTATCGATTTTTTGGATATTTTATATCGATATTTTTATCGACTTTATTATCGATTTTACTATCGATTTTGTTATCGATATTTTTTTTTATTTTTATATGTCTTGTCATCGATATTTTTATCGATGTTACTATCGATTTTGTTAGCGTTACACATGATGTGACATCATATGACAGAACATCACATAATATTACATCACTTGGCATGACATGATATCCTATCACGTCACTTCACATTATATTACATGGCATCTTATCACGTCATCGCACCTCACATCATCTAGGAGAATATGTAGATGAAGAAAAGGATAAAATCAAAGATATAAAAGATAAAAACAAAGATGTAAGCTAGATATGTGACGTAAGTTTCACTTATCCAGTGTGGTCCGGGCGCACTTACTTTTTTTCTCTGTTTCAGGAGCTGTATGTCTTGGTGAAGAATATGACATGCGTTGCAGTGAAGCCTATAGGATATTCAAACGTATAAGACTTTGAATCGCTCCTCGATTGTTAAAAAGCCGCCTCTGTCCAGTAGATTTTTTGTTGGAGTTGATCTGGACTAGGAATGTTAATCCCGGGATCCCGGGATCCCGGATTTTTTAAGGTCTCGAAAATCCCGGGATTCTTGACAAGTAATCCCGGGATTATCGGAATTTGTAATTTGCACTGATGGCAATAATAGAAACTCCTTTTCTTGGCCAGTATTGGCTATATTTCTTTGTTTATTTAATAATTAACATTTTTTTATAAATGTCTAGCTCATTGTACATATAACACCGAGCGATAGTAAATTTTAAACACAAATATCAATACATTCACGAAACCATGGACCAAAAAATATAGTAAAATTGCGTTTTTAGTTTTTCACTCTGACGTCAGTAATTCAAAAATGATTTAAACATTTCAGAAAAATGTGCTTAGAAAAGAAGTATGGGTATAAAATTAATGAGCAAATCCTGTAAAATTTAAACATGTTCAAGTTTCTAGTGCAAAAGGGCTGGTAAATAATGAAAATGTCATTTTAAAATTGTATCCTTGAAATTTCGCAATATTTGTTCGAATTTCGTTCTTCTAACTTTGTCAGCTTAAAAATTACCTATTCGTCCTGGTGAATCCAAAAAATTTAAATTTTTTAAATTCTAAAGAAATTTCCTATTGCATTTGTTACCCATATTTTTATTCTACATTGCATTGAATTTTTTAATAATTTTTGGATTTATACATATCTTTGAAATTACAAAGTCCTTCAAAATAAATCATACGGTCAGAGAGAAAAAATAAAAACGCCACTTTAAATAAAAATGTAGGTTTCAAACCATGGTACAATAATTACAGCTATTGTCTTCCTAGAGAGTTTTGCTTCACATCGAAATTCGTGCTCCCTTATTTTCATTTGGACGCAGTTGAATGTTAATTCTTTTACTTTTATTTGGCTTTGCTTTTTGTTTTCGCTCAATTTAATTTTTATAATTTTTCAAAATAAAAGAAAAATGTTTGAAATTAAGTGAGCTATACAAATTTTTAATTTATTTACCAGCAAATGTTTTTTTTCCGGCTTTTGCAAATTGAATAAGTTCTCTGTAAGATGGTTTGTTAAAAAAAATATGTGAATATATATGGTATATGGGGTATGGAAAAGGGATATTTCCAGCAGTAAACGTTTAAGTGAGGGCAACAATGATATTTTTTAAATAAGGCATACATATCGGAATATGCGCTCTCTGAGAAGACAATACCTGTAATTATTGTACCATGGTTTCAAACCCATTTTTTGGTATATCGTACTGAAACTTCAGCGACACGACACTTCACCGCATAATTTTTAATGTATTTGTGTCAAAACCTTCAAAAAATATGGATGCCAGTGACGCTGATGTAATGTTGATGCCCTGTATTTTTATTTTCCTTGGAAAACTCTTCTCTATTTTTATGATTCTTTACATAAAATTTACTTCGAGTTAAAAATGTAGTACGAAATGTTATGTCCTTCCGCTGGGTATACCGCACCATGAGGCACCAGAACTGCGCGACATTCTTGCCTAGTTGCTCAACTTTGCCTCGCAGCGTCGCGTCGCACAGAGGAGTATTTGCCTAGTAAAACCGGTCAAAATTATTTTATGAGTTTTTCCACTCAGTACCAATTACATAAAACATGAAACTTAATCATAATTAGGGATTTATAGGATAAAAATTACTAATTACACTTATCCTAGGATAATTTTCGGGAAATATTTAGTTATATTCAGCCACCATAAGTCCACAAAAACCTTTTTCAGAAAAAGACACGAACGAAATTCGTTTTTCTAGAACATATTTAGGTCTACGAGTTCGTCCTTTTAGACCGGCTCTTGATTGCAATAACTTCGAAGGAGAAGAAGAACCCGATCCCCCAGTCGATGATGACGGAGGCGATGTTCCCCCGCCTGACTATGACGAGGTACGAATAGCAATAACGCGGCTGAAAAACAACAAAGCTGCTGGAGTTGGCAGCCTGCCAGCTGAGCTATTCAAGTACGGGGTCGAGGAGTTGATAAGGTGTATGCATCAACTCTTTCAGAATATGGTCAGATGAACGCATGCCCGACGACTGGATTTAAGTGTGCTCTGCCCAATCCACAAGAAAGGCGACCCGCAAAGGCGAACGGCAATAACGCAAATTTGTGTTATTTCCCAATTGAATGTGAAATAACACAAATTTGCTTTATTTCATTTCTCGTTGAGCAATAAGACCAACTTTTATACTTGACAATTTGAGTAATAAAGCAAACTAGTGCACATATGTACGTAGTCACCCAGTTACATTTGACAAAAAGTAGTACATGAACAAGTTAAATAGACGGATTTGTAAGTATACAATTTTGAAAGTGCCGGCGTCGCGGCGGTCCGCGTTCGACGTCGCGCTCGCGTCCCCCGCCCCTCCCCTTCTTTCGCAATTATGTACTGGTGGCATTATAACCGTTTAGAAAAAGGAAAAATGATAAAATATCACTAGTTCACTTCTGAAACTGCTTTTTAATGTCCAAGTAATGGGAATTATTGTGTATGGTGTTATTGCATGCTGCATCCCACCCATAGTGGAATTTACCAGGTGCCACTGCTTTATTTGAAAATTTGCCTATAAAATGTGACTATAAGGCAGCCGAATGTCAGAAAATAAAGCGAGAAATCCGTTTTATTACTTCATCTGTTTATTGCGACATGGTTCCATGCAAACATTTTAAGGTTTTCCAGCAATGATTTTAACAACATATTAAAAAGCATGCAGAAAAAATTCATACAAAAGCGCTATGTCCAATATGCGGAGCAGTTTTTAAAGACGATGCTTTTCCTATATTTTGTTAGACTTTTCATAAGTAAAAATATTTTGTGAATATTACTTTCTTCATATGAATTATATCACATTTTTTGTTTAATTCAAGGCCTATCAAACAGGTTTAGAGCATTTGAGCAAAAACAACATTTGCCTGTATTTTGTTGTTGCTTCTGGTATCGAAGGTGCCAAAAACTGTTCTGATTTTTTTCTTCTACATCAAAGCGTGCCATGCGAAATACGAAAAAGGTAAAAAATTTAAATTGAAAAAATGAAAATTGTTGCAACTTTCTTTCTTAGTAAATTGGTTCGCTTCTCGAAGCATTGATCCATCCTGTGCCAGGCCCAGTAATCAGCGGTTGTGCTGCTGAGTTGGGCGAGCTTTCCAAAAGCTGCTATTTAATCGCTGGTTTTGTATGGAAAATGTTTCACATGCAAATAGATTTTAACAATTTAGAATTTTTGTGAGAAGAAATGTAAAATATTTGACATTTTCGAGAACAAATAATTTGAAAAAAATCAAATCAGCTGCTATACTGATATTACCTGTTCAATGTGCCTTGGTTTAATTGTATTTTTGGAATAAACAAAGTTCTTTTTCCTTCTGTCAGTAAACTGTTTTTTTTTTCAAATAGTATAAATAAGCAATGGGAAATAAGGCAAAATTTGTTTTATTTCCACCCTTTGTTGGAAATAAAGCAAAACTCAGATTTTGGTATTATTTCCAATTTATTTATTATTTCCAATTTAAAAGTGAAANAAATAGTATAAATAAGCAATGGGAAATAAGGCAAAATTTGTTTTATTTCCACCCTTTGTTGGAAATAAAGCAAAACTCAGATTTTGGTATTATTTCCAATTTAAAAGTGAAATAAAGCAAATTTTGCGTTATTGCCGATTGTGTTATTTCACCCTTGAAGCTATCATTGCAGGTCTAATATTCTTGCAATGAGTGTTGTTGATGTTGATGTTACGGTTTCATTGCAAAAGAATTTTAGACCTCCAATGATAGCTTCAAAGTTAGTCCTTTTATTAAAATAATCAAAAGGAAAGGTGTGTACAAAATAGACCTAATGAGTAATAAAATTATAGTTTAAAAGAAAACCAATAACACGCTTTTATTACAATAAGAACTAAAAAGAAAAGTAATAATTTATTTATTTAAAGATTCGTCAAATTAGGATGTGAAGTTCCCTAACTTGATGTTATTTAACCTTTTAAACTAGCTTAAAGTAATAAGGCCCACTGAAAGGTTAGTTGCATTTATTTTTTACAGGCATCCCATTGGAAACATAGAGCACCCCATTGGTAGAGGGCTTCGGGTGAACGAATTTGTTGTAACATCAGGAGTTGAAGACTTGCTCTTGCTACTAGTCTCTTAAAATTTCCCCCAATCACGTCGTAAGCAGATTTCCCATGTTAACTTGCAACAAAGTTCAATTCTGCAATTTCCTTGAAGGGATTTTCATTATTTCAGACCTTTGGTAAAGTTAATATCATATATTTATATTGTTTTTGTTTTTTACACACCTTTCCTCTTTCAAAAATATACAATTTCATAAAATTTCAATTTATATTTAACATACTGCTCGAGCGTTAGACGATCTAGAGTCCATACGCATAAGTAGCCCATTACGCCCATTTGGGTACTTAAAGTTGACATTATAGACAATGTTTTTATGTAAAAATAAAAATTTTTAAAAATGCTGTAATCAAAAAAGAAACACAATGAAAAATTTTTACTCACTTTTTTGTTGTTTATACGTTGCACAGTAATGTAAAAAATGTACAATTAAAGCCCATAATAAGACGGAAGAAATATTTTTTTTTTAAATTAAGTTTCGTTAAAAGGTTTCCAAGATACAGCACTTTAAAAAAAGGTATGTATGACGTTTTGTTAAAATTTAAGTTCCGTGTAAATAGGCAACCCTACGTCATATCCTCAAAATATGCTGCACGTATATTCATGTCACCTAGACCTTCAATCTCTTCAACTTTCATCCAAATCCTGAGAGGTCGCGCACAGAGGTGGCCGCGGTGACTGAAATGCCTCAGATGGCAAAATTCCTTGGACACACACGAAATAATGGCAATTTTTTCTTGACCGTTTTCTAAGGAGCTGTATTCTTAGCTTAAATAGGAACATTGACAGTGGTTTAGATAAATGTTTGGGAAAAAATTATGGGGTTTTTTTTTCCAGAGATGTCGCACTAAATGGTTGTAAATCAAACAATGCAAACTCCACATGCATTTATTGTAAAATATGCGCAATAAATATGCAAAAACAGGGATTTTTTGCAAAATATGCAAAACCGTGCATTTACTGCAAAATATGCAAGTGAAATGTTGCGCTCAACCATCGGTCGTAGTTAGTGCATTATTGAACTCAATTTGAATGCCGGATGTGTTCTTGCTGTTAGACATTAACAGGTCTGCACGTTACCGAAGATTTTGTAACCGGAAAATTTTATTACCAAAAAATGTTACCAGTTCTTGTCACCGCGATTCTAGGGACGTTGGTAATGCAGTTAAAATATTCAGCAATTCAGCTATGAAGAATTGTGCAAATTCTGGCATTGCATATTTCACGGGGCAATACTTTGTTACCAGCTTATGAGATGGTAACAAAATTTACCGGTTACAAGAATACACAGAATGCGAAAAGGGTTTAAAAATTGACATGAACTTTATTTACCGGTTACAAACTTTTTAGTACCAGCGCAGAATAGACCTGTAAGAACAAATCATTGGCATATGGTCAAAATTTTGGGAACGAGTGAAGAAAAATATTTATTTGACTCACCCGCCAACTCTTAATATAATTTGTTAATATGCGTACATCTTAAAGCATCTAGAAACAAGTGCCGATTGACATCCAATGTATGCGGTGCGCGCCCATTTCTCTTGTACCTCGCATTTGATCTAAATGGAGACTATAGTCACATATAGCGAGTAACGTCAAAGACCGCATATTTCGGTTTATCGATTTTTCATAAACTTGTATTATCCAAAAGTTAATGTTTTTAGAGTTTCTTTGAACCTTGATCTTTACTAAAATACTTTAGCTTATTTTTTTACTTTGCAGGATTCGCTAAGTTTTCCAAAAAATGTAACGTAAAAGACCACTTAAAACCACATTTATCTTTAAAACAACAAAAGATAGGAATCAAGTATCTGTATATAAAATGTAGCTTTTGAACTTTATTATCAGGATAAATGAAAAACTTTTGGTTTTACACAACGTTTTAGAAATATAAATAAAAATATACTTGCGACTGTAACGTTAAATACAAACGTTTTTACCATATAAACAATGTCTGATTTTATTTTGTTGACTAATCAGTCGGCTAACATCTGCAAACGCTAAAGTTACCGAAAGCGGTAACCCTTGGGAAGTCCGTTTTGTAAGGAAAATATAGGTGCTGAGATGTCATTTACTTNCTGTAAGAACAAATCATTGGCATATGGTCAAAATTTTGGGAACGAGTGAAGAAAAATATTTATTTGACTCACCCGCCAACTCTTAATATAATTTGTTAATATGCGTACATCTTAAAGCATCTAGAAACAAGTGCCGATTGACATCCAATGTATGCGGTGCGCGCTCATTTCTCTTGTACCTCGCATTTGATCTAAATGGAGACTATAGTCACATATAGCGAGTAACGTCAAAGACCGCATATTTCGGTTTATCGATTTTTCATAAACTTGTATTATCCAAAAGTTAATGTTTTTAGAGTTTCTTTGAACCTTGATCTTTATTAAAATACTTTAGCTTATTTTTTTACTTTGCAGGATTCGCTAAGTTTTCCAAAAAATGTAACGTAAAAGACCACTTAAAACCACATTTACCTTTAAAACAACAAAAGATAGGAATCAAGTATCTGTATATAAAATGTAGCTTTTGAACTTTATTATCAGGATAAATGAAAAACTTTTGGTTTTACACAACGTTTTAGAAATATAAATAAAAATATACTTGCGACTGTAACGTTAAATACAAACGTTTTTACCATATAAACAATGTCTGATTTTATTTTGTTGACTAATCAGTCGGCTAACATCTGCAAACGCTATTAGGAATAAAGTTACCGAAAGCGGTAACCCTTGGGAAGTCCGTTTTGTCCATCGAATTGCGCTATTAACGAGGAAAGATTTTATAAAATTACAAATGTTAGGTCCGAGTTTCCAATCCTGCAACTTTTTTAACACGACGTGACCACCAATTTTGTCGAAAGCTTAGTAAAATCGACTGATGACTGAGGTATGGTTTCTTGAAGAAAGGTTTTTAGATTTTTAGTGATCGAGGTAAAGCTGGGCATCCATCATCTGAGGGGATATTTAGAAAAAAACCTTTTTAAAAACTAGTGTTATTTATGTGTAAAAACTCTATTTTTTGAGTTATTTTCAAATCGGCCCAGCTGACGTAAATATAATGAAATTTATAATTCCGATTGGAAATCAGTACAGATTTTTGTTTTGTATAGAGAGTGATGCAACCTAATATACGTTTGTATGTGTATGTACATAGCATGTACGACTGTACGCCTTGATACTCTTATATACTTATTTAATTGAAATATTTTTAAATGGGTAACAAATAGCTATTTAGTAAGAGTTAGAATCATTTTTAAACAGCGATTGGAAGAAATAATTGTGAATAAAATGTACTATTTATTAATTCACACCTAAAAGTAGCAAAGCAATATGTTGGCATTTTGTCAGCAATGCCACTAGTCACGTTCCAATATATGTAGTTGCACTTTCAAGGTCAGTTTGACGGGAAAATGAAGTTATTGTAAACAAACGAGCAAGAAAAAAGTTTAACAGACAACCAGCCTCATCATGTATCTCGAACGATAGGGGACATGAACAATTCGTCTGCAGGCGAATTCGTCTCCGCTTACAATTTTGTAAGTCGAACGATCCCCTTCGTGTAGACTTTACGTTGATTCCGTTGTATTCGTCTAGAACAGCGTTGCTAGAAGAAATATTAAGGTATTTTTATACATTTCCTTTAGAATTTTATTATCTTTAATTTATTTGGTACACTTTATAGAAAATGGGCATCACAGTCAAATGTTATTTACTATTTTTGCCATTCATTTGAGAGATTTTTTGTGTAGTTACTGTTGGAATTAGTGAGCTCTGGAGTGGCGAGTAGTGCGTCAACGAACGTTGGGATGATACCGAATAGGGGTAGCGTCTTGAATTGCGTATCGTTGCTGTACGCACAACGAATAATGCTGGCATGTCAGTCGCTGACAAATTATCAGAGGTAGACGCTGCTGCCTGTGATGCCGAAAGCCTTGAAATTCCACTTGGCGCTGCGGCCTTCGACATATAAGTGATGCGGTCGATGGTGTTTTCGATCTCCGTCAGCCGTGAATGCCGAAAGGGACCCTACCTATCGTATTTATATTACGAATATAGATCTGCTNACTTGGCGCTGCGGCCTTCGACATAGAAGTGATGCGGTCGATGGTGTTTTCGATCTCCGTCAGCCGTGAATGCCGAAAGGGACCCTACCTATCGTATGTATATTACGAATATAGATCTGCTTTTGGTGCAGCTTTTGAGGTCAGCCCATGTCTGAAGAAAAATTAACAAATCATATTTTTGGTTATGTTGCTAGAATATTCAGAATTTTTGCTACCAAGTGTAAGCTTACCTTCTTCCATTATCCCGTCCCAACGCTTCTGAACCCTGGCTCTGTCAGAACCAAACACTGGTACTCCTCTCGCCAGATCCGGATTTTGGTCCATCGCTTGAATCAGCACCTCAAATTGTATTGTTGTGGGTTTTTAATTGATGAAAACATAAATTGTTATTTTTTGTTATATTGATTACATTTATTTTGTTTGAAATTTATAAATTTTTCACTGTATTTACTTATTTTGACTGAACGATCCATCTCGACGATCACTTATAACCTTTCGTTTGTTTTTAACGTTTATCGTCTCTCCCTCGTCTCCTTTTCGTGTTAGAAAATTCCAAACTAGACGAAAACAACGTAACGATCAGCTGTTTTCGTGTTGCCAGACGAAAACGAATTACAAAGTACCAAGTAACGAACGATTCGTGTGGCAGACGAAACGAACGTTCGTTTCGAGATACATGATGAGGCTCAACATAAAAATGAAGAAGTGCTAAAAAGTAGCAATACGAATATGACGAATAACCAACAAATAACAAAATTCGCACTTTAATTGCAAAGAAAATTTCCAAAAAACCAAACCAAAGGTTTTCAAGTGTACATTAGAACTGGTCAGTCCCCATCATGCCCCGAGCAAGGACAAAAACTGCAGTCAAACATTGTATTTGAACAGGTATTATAGTATGCATTGGATTTTGACCCCTTATGATGAAAGAATTGTGTGCACTTAAGGATTTAAGTTTTCAACTAACTAATATGAAACGTACGTTTTATGTCAAGTCCTATTTACATATTAACCGCTTTTGTGCTAAAACTGTATTTTTTTAGATTTTGAATGCTAATTTTTTGAAACGTCGAAAACTAAAAAATTACTCTAGCAAGAATTCTGGTTTCTTTGTATTTTTGAAGTGTCAGCGATTAGTGTTAATAATTTTACAAATTTTTTCATCTTTTTAATTTTCTGTAATCATGACAATCCATTGTCAGACAGTGAAAATCCATACAGCAGTCAGAATGGATTAGTTCTCGGCATGAACGCCTTCTTTAGCAAAGGCAACTAGTTTAGTAGATTGTAATTGAAATACTTATGAGATGGTAACAAAATTAATACTTAACTGTAATACTGTAATACTTAACTGTACTTAAATTGCTGCTGTAATACTTATCTGCATGATTGTTATATGTTGATGAAAGATATATTTTTGTACAAGAATTCAATGTAAAGCTGATTTAGCACAATAACCAATGTCAATGACACTTCTTTTTGAATCCTATAATAAACTTTCAAAAATTGTATACAACTTGTTTCTCATTTTTTCTNTTGTAATTGAAATACTTAACTTACTTAACTGTACTTAATACTTAACTGTAATACTGTAATACTTAACTGTACTTAAATTGCTGCTGTAATACTTATCTGCATGATTGTTATATGTTGATGAAAGATATATTTTTGTACAAGAATTCAATGTAAAGCTGATTTAGCACAATAACCAATGTCAATGACACTTCTTTTTGAATCCTATAATAAACTTTCAAAAATTGTATACAACTTGTTTCTCATTTTTTCTAAAATACAAAATAATGAACCTTCGATTATCCAAAAAATTAGCAAAAACTCGGAATTCCGTTTTTTCTACAGGATTTTTTTCCTTATTTTGTCCATAATACCCTTCACTCCCCTAATTAGATATAGTTTCGCAAAATTATTCAATTCATCATGCATGTGCCCTTGCTTCCATACACAATTTTTTTCTTTTTTTTGAGGTGCTACCCCTGAAATGGTTGCATATAAGGAGAAAATATTTCTTCTTTAAAGGAACAATGTTTTATGTTTTTATACAATAGTGACCGTGCAAAGGCCGCTAATAAGGTGGCTAGCCAAAGGCAGCACTGATGCAAAGTGATACTGTCGTTACCTCAACTTCGATACGTTTGTGGCACGGGTTAGACTTGATTAATTGGACCAAAATTTTCAGGAAATTGCTTTTTCAGGGCGTAGCAAATTTCCGATTTTCAACAATAAGGGCAGGCATGGGCGGAAAACGAGCACACAATGGGCTAGCTTATTTCAATATTTATCGCAATCTCGATGTTAATGTTGACTCAGTACTAAAAAAATGNAATGACACTTCTTTTTGAATCCTATAATAAACTTTCAAAAATTGTATACAACTTGTTTCTCATTTTTTCTAAAATACAAAATAATGAACCTTCGATTATCCAAAAAATTAGCAAAAACTAGGAATTCCGTTTTTTCTACAGGATTTTTTTCCTTATGTTGTCCATAATACCCTTCACTCCCCTAATTAGATATAGTTTCGCAAAATAATTCAATTCATCATGCATGTGCCCTTGCTTCCATACACAATTTTTTTTTTTTTTTTGAGGTGCTACCCCTGAAATGGTTGCATATAAGGAGAAAATATTTCTTCTTTAAAGGAACAATGTTTTATGTTTTTATACAATAGTGACCGTGCAAAGGCCGCTAATAAGGTGGCTAGCCAAAGGCAGCACTGATGCAAAGTGATACTGTCGTTACCTCAACTTCGATACGTTTGTGGCACGGGTTAGACTTGATTAATTGGACCAAAATTTTCAGGAAATTGCTTTTTCAGGGCGTAGCAAATTTCGGATTTTCAACAATAAGGGCAGGCATGGGCGGAAAACGAGCACACAATGGGCTAGCTTATTTCAATATTCATCGCAATCTGGATGTTAATGTTGACTCAGTACTAAAAAAATTTTTACCTGTTTCTCGGTGAATTCTATTATTAAAAGCCGAAAAATTTAGTAAATAACGCATCATGTGACCTTTCTTTGAATTGTGCTGACATATATCCACTACTAAATACAATATGCTGAATACTCGTTACGAATGACTTTACATAAATCTGACAATCCATATCATGATTATCAAAATGATAAAAAATTATAAAATTATTAGTACCAACAGCTGACACCTCGAAAATACAAATAAGCCACAATACTCGCTAGTGTAGTTTTTAAATTTTTTACGTTTCAAAAAATAAATAATAAGCATTGGAAGTCTAAAAAAATACATTTTCAGTACAAAATCGTTTAATGTGCAAATATAGAAATTGACATAAAACGTACGTTTCATTAGTTGAAAACTGAAATCCTTAAGTGCGCGCAATCCTCTCAACGTAAGAGGTCAAAATCCAAGCATACTACATATAATTCATATAATGCATACATATAGTTCGAAAACGCTCTATCTCAGAAAATTTTTCAACAACGCCATGTTTCAGAATTTCGTTCAAAAACGCCCTATTCTCAAACGAAAATATATTGAAAATGTACTAAGCTAGGGCGTTTTTGAACCGAGTTCTGAGATGGGACGTTTTTCAATCAAATTCTAAAACAGGGCGTTCTTCAACCAAATTCTGAAATAGGGCGTTGTTGAAAAATTTTCTGAGATAGGGGATTTTCGAACTGGCTGCCGAGACAGGTCGATCTTCCACTCAGCCATCGATATCTTTTCACAATATTTGACTGTAATTTTTTAATTGCAAGGAAAAACAATGTTGGCACCATTGAGCTACCTCAATAAAGAAGTTTTACAGAGATATTAAAATATTTTTTTACCACTACTATTGTAAACTAAATGATAGCAAATTTGTATGGATATTTCCTTCCAACAGGAGGTAGCGGGAGGGGGATTTAACCCCGAACCCCCTAATCCCCTCTTGCGGATGGGCCTGGTATACATGTCTATGAACACTCCTCATCATTTGAATATCACACCCTTTCAATCCTTAGAGTTTACAGTTTTCGTTTTTTTTATTTAATATTCGTTATATTTGACAAAAATATAGCATATTATACGTGTAAATCCGATTTTAAAATTTCATACAAATTAAAAAAAAAATCAACAAAGAGATGGGATATCCTAATGACTTGCAGTGGAGAAGTTAATAATACTCTAGAAAATTTTCGGATATGCAGTTTTGTAACCCATTCAATTTTAGTACAATAAAAGGCAAGTTTCAAGTGGCTAAATAGTGGTAAAATAGCGTTGATTTTTTACTTTTTTTTCTTCCCTATAAACATTTTATCGAGCATACCTTGTATCGAAGAAAGTGCGCAGCAATGGATGCAGTGCTACCGTTATGCGACTAAAGGGGCAATTTTACCCTTTTCAAGTGCCAATACCCTTTGACCCGGCTTTTTGAAAATTTTGGATATTTCTACCCTTTTCCAAAATTATGTGCGACTTTTGCCCCTTTTCAGAGAAATGTTAGCATGGTTCTGCTATTAAAAAATGTTTCTTCCTAAAAGTACTAAAAAATGCATCACTTAAATCCTAGCAGCAACTAGATTTATGTGTATGTTTGCCACCCTGTTTCATGCAACGCTTGTCCCGCTATTTTCTTTTTAAATTAAACAGATTTACCGCCCAATTCTTAATACTCCCGGGGAGTTTGTTCTCCGGAAATTCGTTTCTCCCCATAAATAAATCCTCCAATAAAAGGAAATTCGAACTTCGAAAAAGCTGTTTGAAACTTTTTTGAGAGCTCAACTCTGCCATTTAATATAAAAAATCCTCAGGAAATTTTTATTCATGATAGGAGGAAAGGGAAAAGAGAGAAAACTCTCAGAGAGTTTCTGTTCAGAATCGGCCTGTTATTCTTTTGCTAGTAAAGAAAAGCAATGACCCCTTTTTTGCGACTTTCTGAAAATTATCAGCGGCAACACTGAATGGATGTACACATAGAATATGCTATATTTTTATAAATAATTAATGAATATTAAATAAACAAAAGGAAAACTATAATTACAAAGGATTAAAAGGGTGCGCTATTCAAATGACGAGGGTACTTGCCTTGAATTTTACTAAAATAAACATACACATAGGAATAGCAACTAATCTTTCCAATAAATATGTACGTCTATAATACATTTATGCGCATACGTACATATATACATTTGATTGTGTATGAATCGTATTAGTTCTAAAACCGTCGCTCAACACCTCACAACAACTTCTGATCAAAATACCAACGATTTGTAACCCACAAAAAGTGCGTATTTTATTTTCCACCATATCCCTTCTCCGTCTGCCTCTTCGTTTATCTAAGCAACCTTCGTGACTCCATGCAACATTTCATTATTTCAATCAAGTTTTCAAGTAATGCAACACCTTTTGCAAGTGCTGCAATCAAATTTTGAAGGTCATTCAGCGAACTTTACCCAGTTTTGGCGGTGCTACCACAAAACGCTATAAATGGCTGGCCTAAGCATCTCAAGTGCACTTAGAATTGCAGCCTCAGCCCCAGTCACAGTCAGTGCCACAGTAATTGACTACTACATATGTATATATGTATGCATGTACAACAACATCACCAGCTGCACCAAGTTGCATAAAAATAAATAAGTAAATACGTAAATACCCACGACCATGCCTTCAAGCAACAATCAAGATCCAAAAAACGAATAAAAATTGTTTAGAATTGTCGGCGTGCTGACTACGTCGACCGAGAACCCGCCGCTGTAGCGTCGTAACCAGTGTTGCCAAACATGGGCTTTTCCTACCAAAACTGGTAGGTTTTTTTCCATTTGGTATGTTAGATTGGATTTTGGTAGGTTCCGCGACAATAATAGTTATTTGCGAAAAATATAAAATATGTATCTTAAAACACTTTCGTAACTTTGTTTACATGAATATTTCACCGGTGAAGTCCACCATTGTCCACCTGGCAGAGACTTTATTGTAAAACTTGAGGAATATCACCAAAACTAACCTATTGATCTTTCAATATGGTAGTAAGACCCGTTGTCACATATGCGGCACTGGCCTGGTGACTAAAAGCTACGCAAGTAAAGGAGGTTTTCACCTTTAGCAAGCTGTACCGACTGGTCCGCGTGGCCATTACAGGAGCTATGGGCACCTGTTTAACGGATGCCATTGGTGTCATTACAGGCGTTTTTCTTTTGTCTATCCTGTTTGAAAGAGGCCTGCAGGAGCGCCCTACGACTACCTAGTATGATCAGCAAGAAAATTTGGGATCTTCCAGGCCATTTGGAGGTTCTAAAGCCATTACTGGATAATCCCGAGTTATCTTTCTATAAACCCTACAAGATCAGAATTCCTGTAAGGGACTACCGACGGATCAAAGATGAATGAAGAGAGTACTTGGGCAGGCGTATTTGGACCAAAATTCCAGAAAGTCTGCCAATTTACGCATACCCAACTATATTCCAGGCGAAAGTCTTCGCAATCCTGGTCTGTGTAGAAGGACAAATGGGGCCAAATTAAATATTATGTCGGATATTCAGGCAGGTTAAACGCTTTAGACTCTTTTAAACCGGCATCAGGCTTGTGGATATCTGTAAAACTGTTTTGAACCACTTGGAAGCCAACTATAATGTAACACTGTGTGGGGTTCCGGGACATGAAGGGTTTGAAGGCAACGAAAGCTGACTGTCTCGCAATGCGTGGAGCCCAAACGCACTTGCATGGTCCCTAGCCTTTAGTGAGCTGGTGGAGGAAACTGCAGAGCATATTCTATGTGACTGCCCACCTATCATAAATACCAGACTGATACACTTTGGGGAAGGATTGTCTTCATCCAAAATTTTATTTAAACAAGACACCCTCCAGATTGCCTAACTTTTGAAAGAGAATAAGGTTGGAATGATTACAATTAGGGTTAAGAACAATAGATCTTCTAAGGTCGCAGCGCGTGTATCCCAGACGTAATAATAATAATATAGTCGATGTTTTTGCAAAACCGCCCATCGCCCAATTGCAAAACCGCCTATCTTACGGCACTCACATTTTACGGGAGAGCGAAAAAACAGTTCATTCTTTGAAGGCGTTGCCTTGTTAGGCGATATCTTCTCTTGCTATTATTTTACAAATCTGTTGTTTTAATAACGCTTTAATGATTTTTATGCAGAAATCTCGATGCCTTGTCATTAAAAAAATATTAAAAACTTAAATAAAATTTTGGTAGGTTTTGGTTGATTTTGGTAGGAAGTTTTGGTAGGAAAAAAAATTTGTCTGTGGCAACACTGGTCGTAACATTGACCAAAACCAAAGTCTAAAATACAAACCATGATTGTGGCTAACATGACAGCGGCTTAATAACTGACATAACTTCTATGTATGTGTATTGAAATCCAAAAGAACAACAATCAGTGGTTTAGTGCACCGCAACCGAAAGTATTAAGAATTTTGAGATTTAACTGGCTTCGCACTTTTAGTTACATATATTGGTATGTATGTACATTAGACTGCCCAAGAATATATGGGAAAAAAATTTTGCAAAATTTTATATGGAAAAAAATTTTTTGCAAATTTTGATATTCATACACACTATATTTATGCTTTTTAGTCTAAATAGCATATATATGAAGTTTTATGGTTGTAAGATAACGATAACCCTTGCCGACTGTTTGTTGAAGTTTTAGTTAATAACTTGAATTAAGGCTACCAAATCGTCCATGAAAACTTCGGAAATGCGAAAAATTCGATTTGTTTCCCATATTTGAACGCATTTCCAGAAAAACTGCATCTTTAAAGTTTTAATATTACTTTAGGATTGCTCCCAAGGACATCTTTGTAATTTTTATTCTTCAATATCCTTATATACATTTATAGGATTTAAATTAAACTAAGATTCTTCAAATGCATTCAAAATTAAAAATCTTCAAGGAAAATATTTTTAAAGGACATTTTTGACATGACATGTTACAAAAGGTTAATTGAAAGCACAAGTTATAATTAATCTTGCTTTGATTTTTTTTTTTAATTGATACCCATTTATCCATATTTTATGTAAACTTTTAGAAACATATTATAATTTATGGTCCTTTGGAAAAATCCTGACTACCTAGTAAAAAACTAAAAACGCAGATTTACTAAATCCCTGCAGTGAAACCCCAAACTAATCAGGAAAAATACTAGTATCATTCTCCACGTTGAGTTTTCAAAACTTTTGTTCTCGCCTTGTTCTCTAGCAGGACGTTCCCCAGACTTTAGCTCTTTTTTTTCTTTTATGTTTTATTTTTCAGCTCACCCTGGTGTTGATTTTTGTAAAGTAGTTGCTTATTATCATAATAGTATATACATGGCGTATGAGTGATTTTATAAAAACTAAATTATTACTATTGATTTTTGTAAGCTCCCTACTTAATACTTCTACAATCGTAAAATTATTGCTACTACCTTTAGATACGAATATATATTACTAGCGGACCCGGCGAACTTCGTCCCGCCCAAAATTAGATTTTTAGTTTAAACATTTTGGTCCAATATTTTCTCCAAAAGTCCACGTTTACGATTTCCATTGGCACATTCATCAGGTAAAATTTTTGGTTTGGTGGTCGTTTGCCGCCTTAAATAACCTAACGAAAGTGTTATGTTCATGAAGAAGTTCCCTGGCGGCACAATGATCCGGAGCTATAGTGCATCTGCCCTAGAAACTTTATCATATAGTTGGTGGCAATTTCAAAATGGGTGCGTATCATTGTTAAACAGAAATCCTATATATATATGTACATTAGACTGCATCAATCCCCATACAAAAAAAAATCGGTACTGTTTCTCCATTGGAATTATAAAATCTATTATATTTTAAGACGCCCACCAAAATATTTCGGAAAAATATTGAGATTTAGGCGAGCTGGCCCGATTTGAAAATACCTTCAAAAATGGAGTTTTTAATGAATAAAAATAGTTTCTTAAAGATGTTTTTGGAAAAAGTCCCCTCAAATGACAAAACGGTCTAAGCTTAAAAAATTTACATAAAAATATTTAAACAAATAAAAAAAAATTTTAACGGAATCGTAATAATCAGATTTTTGGTGCTGTTTTTTTAACTTTTTTAAAGATTGGTATAAGGAAAACTTGAATAACTGAACTCTTCCGATTTAGACTTATGAGGAATCATTGGATAGGTATTTTATCAGGATTTTTATTCCTTTGCTAATAAGCTCATTCAAAGGATGCAAAAGAAAGGTAGGATGAACGAACATCATTCAAAGTTGAATTAAGATGTGTTGGTATTTGAAAAAAGATAATGGGATACGAATGACTTTTTTTGCACATAAATAAAAATATTGGGAAAATACCTTTCTACCGAGATCCCATAAGTTTAAATCAGAATAGTTTTGGACCAGTTATTTAAGTTTTTCGTAAATCAATCTGTGAAAAAAGTAAAAAAACAGCATCAAAAATCTCATTATTACGATTCCGTTGAAAATATTTTTTAATATTTTTATGCAGATTTTTTAAGCCTAATCTGTTTAGTCATCTGAAGGGACTTTTTTCAAAAAGTTCTTTAAGAAACTATTTTTATTCATAAAAAACTCCATTTTTGGAGGTATTTTCAAATCGGTCCAGCTCACTTAAATCTTAATATTTTTTCGAAATATTTTGGTGGACGTCTTAAAATATAATAAATTTTGTAATCCCGGCGGAAAAACTGCAACTTTTTTTGGTGATGCAGTCTAATGTACATACACAGACTTATTTCAGATGAAATACCTTAAAATCTAGTTTAATGAAAACAATTTAAGTGAAAAATGATTTTTTTCTGTCAGGTTCCATATTAAATTCAAGTAAAAAAATAAATTTTTATTAAATTGCTTTCATGAAACTGGCTTTTAAGGTATTTCGACAGGTGGTAATTTGAGATTTACCACTGCACAACTCAACCCTGGTGTCTCCGAATGAAGCTTTAACGCATAATAATGTTGGCAAATCTCATCCATTGGGCCAATCGTAGCTCAATGGTTCAATAGGTCGATTTAGTCTGACATTCACGGCACCTTTTCTTTCTTGTCGATTTTTAGTAATAACTCGACCGCAGCACCACCTAGCAGCTCTTTTTTGCAATTGGACTGCCTTTACCGTTTCCAATACATGTTTTGAATATTCGCCAAATCGGATTGTAAAAAAGATTTTTAGTAATAACTTAACTACAGCGCCAACTTTGTTAAAATCCCTCCAGCCGTATAGGATTTCACTCACAAAAATGCCTACAAAAGAATAGTATAAACATTNTTTTTGCAATTGGACTGCCTTTACCGTTTCCAATACATGTTTTGAATATTCGCCAAATCGGATTGTAAAAAAGATTTTTAGTAATAACTTAACTACAGCGCCAACTTTGTTAAAATCCCTCCAGCCGTATAGGATTTCACTCACAAAAATGCCTACAAAAGAATAATATAAACATTCATATTCAAAGATAAGTAAAAGTCAGTACGTTTGTACTTTGCCATGCCCTCTTTTCAAAGAGCCCTTTTTTTCTCCATGAGTATGGGATTGAATTCATATATCTCCATACGAAGTTCCAGTACTATACCATGAACACTTCCAGAGATATGCAGTATGAAATGCGGCTTGTATGGTAAATGCCACGCCCCCTTTTTCAATAGCTCCATATTTTCTCCACGACTATGCGATTATTTTCATATATGTATATCCACACCAAGTTCCAGTACTCTACCAAGAACAATTCTAGAGATATGCAATAAGAAAAATTCGACTTGTATAGGAGTTGCCACGCCGGTATAAAGTTCCAGTACTCTACCATAAACACTTCCAGAAATAAAATTCGGTTTATATGGGAGGTGGCATGCCCCTTTTCAAATAGTCCGAATTTTTATTCATAAGTATACGATTGAATTCATACATGTATCTCCATACCCAGCTCCAGTGCTGTACCATGAATACTTCCAGAGATATGCAGTATGAAAATGAATTCGTATTGTATGGGAGTACGCGATTGATGTCATATACTAGTACCTCCATACCAAGTTCCAGTACTCTGCCATGAAGATTCCAGGGATATACAGTACGAACAGCTCGGTTGCATATGAGGTGCCACGCCCCTTTCCAATAACTTCAATTTTTCTCCACGAGTATTTGATTGTTTTCATACATTTTCGTACCAAGTTCAAAAATTTTACCATGAACGCTTCCAGAAATATGCAGTATGAAATATTCGGGTTGTATGGGAGATACCACGCCCTCTTTTTCAATAGCTCCAATTTTTCAGCAAGCATATGGGATTGATCTTATATATCTCCATACCAAGTTCCAGAACTCTACCATGAACATTTCCAGAGATATGGAGTATGAAAAATTCGGTTTGTATGAGAGGTTCCACGCCCCTTTTGTATATCGAGATTTTTGTTAGCCGATAACCATCCTTTGAACGTCTGCAGCAGGTGTCCGAAATTTCAACAAAATCGGTTCAGCCGTTCTCGAGCCTTGCGATATACATAGAATCTACATACATATGTCATAGATGGATAAGAGTTGGTGCTTTTAAAAAAACATAGCTGCAGGGTTTTTATGTGTAATTATATACATACATATGTATGTACATAAATATGTACATAATATGCACATTAGGGGTATTCTATTTTTGTAACCTATGTTTTACATGCCCGTACACGATGAGAAACATTAAAAAAATGATAACTGCGTTTTTAGTTTTTTTTTTATTCAAAAAAGTACACGCACCAAACGATTTTAAAATTTATATGCGCATATACACACAAACATGTACAAATACATTGGCCATATATGTATTGGTGTTGACCGCTTTGCTATTTGTTTTCGTTTGCATTTGTTTTGTTATACTTATTAATTATTTAATTTATTAGTTATTTAATTTGACATTAGAAGAAATAAATTTCAAATTTAAGGTTCTTTCATTTTTACAAAATGAATATAAATCTTTCACTTCTTTAATGGCTCGTTCGGCACATATATTAGACCGTTTTAAATTTGGAATGGCTGAATCTTCCTTCACCCAGTGTTTTTTTAAACATTGATGGGCAGTTTTGAACGGCTTCACAGATTCTTCCAAGCATTCAAAATTATTGTTGCGAAAACGTTGGTCGGAAAACCATACTTCGTACCAAGCACTGCATATAAATTGACAAACTTGTAAAAGTTTTGCTCTGTGATTGGGAAGGAGTATAAATGTGAGCAATGCAAGAATAGCTCTGGAGTTCCAACGGGCGTTACTGAGCGATGGTAAAACTCGAAAGTTAATGTATGGAAAAACGTTATGTTTTTGATAATACTTAAAGTATTGTCCAAGTTCATACAAATACTGCATGTCATCGCGCCATTTGATATTAGGAATTTTCATTTTTTCGCCGCTTTGTTTGAAGTTTTGTTTCAGATTTTGAAAATCAGTTATTAAATCTGAAAATATTTCGTAGGGAATATGTGGTGATATTGCTTTTGCGACAAGTAATTCATTCATTACATGCTTCAGAATTAAATCCAAAACATGGTGTTGGCAACCAACATATTGTGGCGGTGTCAAACATTTTTCTTCAAAGCATGATTGTAGATAATGAACAATTCCATTTTTTTTCCCGGTATTCACATTTGTTGTATCACATACAATCATTTTAATTGAGTTCCACAAATAAAATCGGTCTAGAATTTCCTTTATGCCTGTAAATGTAAGTAGAGTTAGAAATGTATATTTTTATATATAAATTTATATTATATTTATATTATAAAATCTTAATTTTTATTTCTTACCTTCAAATATTGTGACACTTTTCCCATTCTCAAGCACAATTACCGCTACTCGCACTTCTTTAGTTTCATTTGACAATACCACTACCTGCGCTTCCTTTTTTCCAAATTTTTTGCCGTCAAAATGAAGACACCAATTCTCTTTTTGTAACGTTGTCATATATTTTGCTTCCAATCGCTCGGCTGATTTCATTGAGGCTTTATATACGGCAGATTGTGAGGGTGCAGGAATATCAATGCCTGATTTCACTAATATTTCACATACTTTAGTTGTTTTTTTGCTACTCAAACTTGTTTTCTCTATCATGTCTACTGCGATCTTTGTTTGACACTTGACTTTTCTAAGTCTTTTTGTAGGTGTTTCAGGGTGATACAATTCATTATCTCCTTCCAGGGACGATATTGTTGTATCAGATTCACTTGCATTTATAACACTTTTCTTTTGTACGGTGACTGGTTTAAGTAAAGAAATTTTTGATGGATGAATATTTGTTTTCTTTTCAGTGGTGTATCCAACATCTCCATTGGAATTTTGTTGAAGTGCATACAACTTTTTGTCCTCAACACTCAGCCAAATGCCATTTGGATTGGTTATATCAAACAATTGTCCAAAAACTACAAAAACTTTTCCATTAGGTCGCTTTAAAAACTTCGAATAATTTTTTAAGAGATTTTCTACTTTTCTTTCAATTGAAGTTTTAGCTATACTGGGAAAGTTTAATTTTGTCCATAAATCCAGCAATTCGTCGGCAATAATTTTAAATCTTGCTTTTTTACTTTTTTCGACGTTTGCCAATGAGTTATATCTACCTATTATAACAGTCTTCTTAGGTATTCTGCAAAATGCGTTCAAATTTTTATCAACCTGTTTTATTTCTTGCCGTCTATTTTTGTTTTTCTCGAAGCGAATCAAAGAGTTTTCCCATCGTTGCGAATTTCTTGAAATTGCATTAGAACTTTTCTTGAAACTCATTTTTTTCCACTGTTTAAAAATGTTAATTGTTTATGATCAGAGAGCACAAAAAAAGTAAACTGCTTGAATCAATTCAGAAAGAAAATAAAGGCAGAGAAGTACTCAGTTCTGCCTTCAAAATAGCGGTAAATATTTACCACAACCAAGGCGAATTCATAACATGGTGATAGCATGTGAACAGCTGATTGCTTGTTCTTCCGCTTAAAACAACAAAAGAAAATAAGAATAAGAACTAGAAAGCAAACGAAAACAAATAGCCAAGCGGTCAACAGCAATACATATATGGCCAATGTATTTGTACATGTTTGTGTGTATATGCGCATATAAATTTTAAAATCGTTTGGTGCCTGTACTTTTTTGAATAAAAAAAAAACTAAAAACGCAGTTATCATTTTTTTAATGTTTCTCATCGTGTACGGGCATGTAAATTAAAAAAAAAAAAAAAACCCAAAACAGAATACCCCTAATGCATATACAAATGTAGGTGCTAACAGCAATGTTAGTTGTTCCTGGCGACGTAAACGACTCTACATACATAATTACCCACATTATTTCCAAAATTTAATATTTTAGGCAAAACATATTTTTTTTCTTCATACATTTATTTTTACCGGCAAAACTGTTGATTATATAGAAAAACGTTATATGAACAGAATAAAGCGAAACGCCGGGACACGTATAACTTGTTTTTGACCGATATAACATTTCCCGTTGGTTTCATCCCATCCCGATTTTGACTGTCGCATAGTGTAATCATAATTTTTATTAATTAAAGCACGTTTTTTTGGATTAGCGTTTAGTGTTTAAATACCAATATTAGCACCTTTTTAATGATTAATAATTAATTAAAAGTTGTTAATTAATTCATTAATTTTAATTACATGATTATTTGGTATTTTTAATCATTTTCAATTATTTTTGACTGTTGTTAATTACACGATTAATATAATTATTTGATTAATTTCAATTATCAATCAACAAACCACACTATAGACAAAAATTAAAAATTTTCAATAACTGCATGAATTATTTATTTATTTTGTTATTATCCAAATCTCAAATTTTAAGCGTTAACTATTTCTTTTATAAAATGTTAAAAAGAAAGGACAGGAAAAGGATGTGCAAAGTTAATAAATCTAATTTAATTTAATGAAAACTTTTATTTTTATTTAAGTTCACTCGAAAGTTAACCAAGGTATTTATTTTATTTTTAACTAAAGTGTTTTTTTGCATATTTAATATTAAAAAAAGGTAAAAAATATAGTGTTCATTGTACCTGAAAGATTTTACTTTTAGTAACATTTAATGAAAAATTCATTTCATTCATTCAATTTATGTTCGAAAGTTTGAAACATTTTTGTATTTATTTATTATTCCTTTTAATTAATACTCAAAAAAATTAACACTAATTATTGGCAAATCTAAGGCTGCTAAATAAAAATGTGTAATATATTAAAGTGTACTTTATCAAACGTTTTTTATTGTATATTCATGAATTCATTTTATTTTTTGACTCCCAAAGTAGTTTTTTCGGCCCATAATTGGACTGGGATTTTTATGCCTATTTTGAGCTAGCTTCATGCTGACGGAAATCTGACAATTTCCATCTCGTAGGACATCCCCATGTTAAAAATACCAGTTGATTGCATGGAAAAAAGATAGTTGGCTGACTAGCTGGGCATGCGGTTCATACTAGTTGTGAGGTAGTTTACAACTGGTACATTTGACTACAGGGATATTATGCCCTGATACTGTAGCGAGTATAGTAATACCGCCATATAAAAAGTAAAATGGTAAGTTAACAAAACACGCAAACTGCAAAAACTTGGACTGCAAGTAGGCATGGGTTGCCGTGGTCCGAATTGCATACAATTTTATTCGGATAATTTTTTAAGGCAAAACCGATAAAATGAGGGGGTGTGCGTTAAAAAAAAACACTTTGATTTTTTGGGATAGTCTAAAGTACATATATTTGGCTACAGCAATGAAGTTGCATTAAATGATACAAACTACAAATTTGTTGAACTTCGTTACACAAGTGTTTCAGTATGAGTAGATATCTACATATGTACGTTTGTGTGTATGTACAATGGTCCGGGGCGATTTGTATAGCATACAATTTTTCGATACCGGCCCGTCGGTATGAAGATTCCTCTTGTTATTACGAACAAAAAATTCTTATACATAAATAAACACATACATAGGTCTAAAATGTATTTTGATGTTCCCAAATTTGATTTTAAGGGAACATGTTTGATTTATAAAAGTGTTACCGGTTTACATACCGATCACATAGCAGTGAAAATCACTTAGATTGGTGCCATATAAAGTATATCTTCCATACCTCTGATTGTTTAGATGCGATTTTTTATATAAGTATGTAACTCCTCTATCGATGTATGCAGATGTATTCAAAAGCAGTAATCTGTCAAAGTAAAATTTGCAGATGTTCATGAAAGGTATGAAGCCTTCGGCATAGCCGAAGACAGCGCTGCTCTTACTTGTTTTACGTTGCTTTCAGTTAGTTTTTGTTGACTTTTTAATAAAATTCAACTCTAAAAATTTAAATTAACTTATAGTAAAATAAAAAATGGGATATAAAATAAAGCAAATGAAAATAAAATAAAGTAAAATTAAATATATTAATCAAACAAAATTAAACAAAAATATAAAATGAATTATAAAAACAAAAAATTTTTTCGCAATCGCTCCAACAGAGGATCGAACCTGGCAACTACGGGTTTGTAGCCCGCAACGCGAAACTCGCCCGCTTTGTTTGCTTACTTGTACAAAAGACAAAAGCTGGCCGTTTTTACCAGTGTTGTAATCGGAAATTTCCCGAAT
>NW_016158109.1:15090-20352 GCF_001687245.7 Rhagoletis zephyria | reverse complement strand
AATTTTCAATCACACTCATCGACAAAAATTAACCATGTGCAGCATTTGATAAATCATTTTCATGTAAAATTCTTCGCCGATTCGAACTAAATATGAAGTCGGAATAAAAAAAAGGTAGAATCGTTTTAAGACATACATGTGACCAAGTTTCCGCTTTTTAAGACTGAAAATAGTGCACACACTTAAAGCTGTGACAGACGGCAAAGCTTATGCATATATTCTGGCACACATATGCGCATAATAATTTTACCCTTACAGACGGCAGTAATGCGGATGAACCAGCCGCAAGGTCGTGGGTTCGAGTCCCACTGCCAGTAGAATTTTCATTTATTTCGTTTTGATTCTTTTTTTATAAGTTCCATATTTTTATACCTTTCATGAGCATGAAATGGTATTATAACTTTGGTCCGATGTTTGTAAGTACCAGAACAAAAAGAGATAGACCCATTAAAATGTATACTTATA
Organism: Rhagoletis zephyria; assembly: GCF_001687245.7. Classification (NCBI taxonomy): domain Eukaryota; kingdom Metazoa; phylum Arthropoda; class Insecta; order Diptera; family Tephritidae; genus Rhagoletis; species Rhagoletis zephyria. Next base: position 19,887 of record NW_016158109.1, on the reverse strand, counting down.
TGATCAGAACGTCGAGCCGAGTCCGAGTTAATTCCCAAAAATCTCGTGCATTTGAACGGCTGCTTATGCGCATTTTAAAGAGGAAAATCCATAAGTCAAAACAAATAAAGGCTGTCTATGCAAATAATCGAGCCCGTTTGTCAACCGTATAAAATGCAATTAGTAGTTGGCCAGTCTCATATTTCTCTTCATACTCGTATTAGTAAAGCGAGTTGATTTTGGCTCCCATCTTATCTACATTCGTAGAAGGTACACTGAGGAAAAAAACGCGTTGTAAAACTTAAAAGTTTTTATTTAATTACCGTTTAAAAATGTTCGTATTTAAATGAAGTGAAAAGTGTTCAAAATTGAATATTTCCATTATACATACACTACGTATAATGGAAATATTCAATTCAAATACGCCCGTATTAAAATGAAGCATTTTTCACTGCACGGATGGCGTTTTACACGTCTCGGATTCTTTTTCATATGTAATTAAGAAAGTATTGTTACAAAGCATGCACAGCGGTGACAACCCAGCAAAAAATGGTGTAAGCAGTTGTAAGGAATGGTTAATACGCTAGCGGCGCTGCTTGCAGCGTTTTTTTACATGATCTATAAGCCTTACATTAAGGTTGCTATACTCCATGTGATGCCTTATTATAAGCGATTATGTAAGCCTTATTTTATTTGGTCTATAAGACTTAGGAATAAGGGTGTATCTCAGAGAGAGAGAGAGAGAGAGCAAACCTTATGAACTGACGAAATCAGCGCAGCAAAATATGTTGTTGATTCAAACTCAACATTTGAAAACACATTTACATGTATGGCTATAGCTGAGTGTGCAAAGACGCTTGATACAATTGGTTGCTGCCAAGAGGGTCCGGGTTCAATTACCATGAGAAGGAACTTAAAATAAATTTTTTCATTTTTTCTTTTTAATTACGAAAAAGCATCTGGGCACTTCACAACGACATATTTTATAACGTACATACTGAAATTTAAAACGAGTTGGTTGGTGCTCTTTTAATTTAGCACGTTTTTTTTAATTATAAAATTTTTTGAAAATTTTAAAATACAGGTCACTTATTTTTTGATTTAATGGTACGTTATATTAATATTAAGGAATGAACGACTTTTATTTTCAAATTCATCGCATTTGAACCTATTTTGAGTAGGTAAGTACAAAAATAATAATTTTGGGTTAGGCCACTTTTGCTCACACGGCCTCATATATAAATAAACGAAATTCCAATCAGCTATAACTTAGGAACGATAAGTCACATGACTTCGACATTTAGTGCGAAGACATAACTAAAGTAGGCGCTTATAGTGAGTTAAATATTGATAAATAATTTTGAAAGAGTTCCGAAGTTATTTATTTTATTTATTTACGGAGATTACCAGTTCTGGAAGGTAGCCGTGTGTACAAATATGGAAAACTTCAGCAAAACCTCTAATTGTTAATTTTTTCGCCAAACAGCCACTTTCAGTACTACACCGTCTTTTTAATTTTAAAGCATTGATGAAGGAAAAAATGATTCCTAATTTTTCGGGCTGATTACACATTGCGTCTGTTTCTTTTCCATATTGCATACTTTCGGAGCCACTGCTATGCATTTAAAGAAATATGCCGACGAAAATTTTGCGTAGCGATTGTTGTAAGAAATGTTAAAAATTTATAAAAAAAAAAGCTTATGGGCAAATCTAGAAAACACTTTCATAACAAAGCGTTTAATTTTTTAATTTGTGGGCACACCTGTGTTTTATATATGATTCTATTCGTAATCTCTTAATAAATCGATAAATGTAAGTGTAATTCATTTTCATTAAGTGCTACAAAAGTTAGACGAGGTATAAACATTTAGATCGCAGAAATAGAAAACAAAAGAATAAGCTGGCTTCAAATTACGCTGTGCGAGTTGTAAATTTTGAGCGAAGATTTTGAAAGTTGAACGTAATTAATTGGGACGTTCGAAATTCAATGCCATCCCCCGTTTTACCAGATTGGCTCCGGTTTTCGAGATAACGGTACTTAAAAAGTTGATAAAAGTTTAATTATTTTATAAATAAATCCCTCAGTTTTGAAGTTATTTTACTAAAATTTTGCACATAACGGTTTTTTAATATTACCTTAATAATTCCTGAAAATTATCGAAATAGGTTAACTTTAACATATAGCTCCATACAGCTGATTACTCAAATATGTGTTTTTGCGCTATAACTCTAACTTCATATCTGAATAATAAATTGTATGCGTGCTATATGTTAAATTGAACCTATAGTAAATTTTTACCTGCTCAATTGGAGGAGTTATAAAGCAAAACAACGTCCCTGAACAATCAGTTGTATGGGAGCTAGATGTTATAGTGAACAGATTTCGATGAGTATAATAGATAGTGAACGTAATATTAAAATACAATCGTGATCATTTCAGTAATATACCTTCAAAACTGAGGAAGTTTTTTTAATAAAATAGTTAAAATTTAAGGAAGGTTTCAAGTACCGCTATCTAGAAAAGTGGTTCCAATCGGGCAAAACTGGGGACGCCATTGAATTTAGAGGACTCCAATTAAGTAAGAGCAACTATCAGAACGTTTGTCGAAAAAAAGTTAATTTGATACCACGCTCGAAATATTCTGACTATAAGAAGGAGCATCATTAAAGGTAGTAAATCAGGGTTTTTACACACTTCTAGAGAAGCATTTTACAGGTATACGTAACGTTACCAGGACTAGTAGTTATAAAAAGATTTAGATCGTTTCGAAGTATATTCCCAATGTGCCTTCAATTAAGATGTTTTTGGTATAAAAATTACACTCAAGATCGCAGAATATTTTATCTTTAAAAGTTGGTTTATTCTGAAAGCACACCTGTTTCCAAGGTATCAAATACTTACTTAAAAAGATTTTAAAATGAAACGCTTCAAAAACTATACGCGATAAATTGGAAATTTTGAAAATTGTGAAAAGTAGAGTTACAAACTTTAAGTTACTTGCCATTTAGTTACCTACTACAAATTAAGTGTACACATAAGTACTAATCGCCCATAAAATTTCAAACCTGTATATGGTGTGCTTCAAAAGTTATGACATAATTAATTTTTCATCTCTTAAAAATTACACAAAAAATTCACTTGTTTTTATAGCCCAGTAAAATTAGATAAACTAAGTAGAAAATTTGAAAAAAATTTGTACNGTGCTTCAAAAGTTATGACATAATTAATTTTTCATCTCTTAAAAATTACACAAAAAATTCACTTGTTTTTATAGCCCAGTAAAATTAGATAAACTAAGTAGAAAATTTGAAAAAAAATTGTACCAGCGATTTTTTGATGCAGTTTACTTCTATTTGACACGTAGATCATGGATCCACAGTCTTGCCCCTAAATTTCATTTGGCAACATTCCGCCATCTTGGATTTAAGTTGTTTTTTGCGTGTTTTTACGGATTACAAGCTTATGTTGCATTTTTTTCATAAAAAAATGGTTAAATAAAATATGAAGAGAATTTAATTACCCACATCCGTTATATAGAAGCTTTTAAAAACAATTGAATTTTTTTTGAAATAATTTGCAAAAAAAAAATTTTACATTGTCACGGTTTTTGCCATTTTTTGACAATTTCTGTTGAAAATACATAGCATACTGAAATTCCAAAGCTGTAGAGAATTTCATTCTTCACAACTTTTATACCTACATTTTTTTGTACGACGCTTAGATCACGGCCGAGATCGTGCCAAACATAGAGATTAGCCCAGTAAAATNCATTTGGCAACATTCCGCCATCTTGGATTTAAGTTGTTTTTTGCGTGTTTTTACGGATTACAAGCTTATGTTGCATTTTTTTCATAAAAAAATGGTTAAATAAAATATGAAGAGAATTTAATTACCCACATCCGTTATATAGAAGCTTTTAAAAACAATTGAATTTTTTTTGAAAAAATTTGCAAAAACTGCGAAAAAATTTTACATAGTCACGGTTTTTGCCATTTTTTGACAATTTCTGTTGAAAATACATAGCATACTGAAATTCCAAAGCTGTAGAGAATTTAATTCTTCACAACTTTTATACCTACATTTTTTTGTACGACGCTTAGATCACGGCCGAGATCGTGCCAAACATAGAGATTAGCCCAGTAAAATTAGATAAATTTGGTAGGATAGAAGTGAAACTTCTTAAAAAAGGTGTGAGTACCAGGTACCTACTCACGAAATTGGATGTGTAAACATATGTTTACGGCGCGGCAAACCATTAGGCGATCGAGTTACATACATAGGTTTGGCTAGAAATCCAACAATAATTTCATTTCATCTTATTAATTTTCTGATATACATATAATTTATTTATTCATTCATAAATTCTTATCACGAATTCATATATTCATGTGGTAGCAAGAGTATAAAAACATAAAAATTACCTTATAAATTAAAAGCATAAGTATCACATGTATGCGTAGTCAAATTCATTTCATCGATCTGAGTAAAAACTAAGTGCATAAACTCTATTTCGCGTTAATTGTAATCATGAAATGGTGTTCATTTATTCAGTTTCTACTCAAACGCACGAAATGATTTCATGAATTAGCCTACGCATAATGGTAGTAAATGACAGAATGAATTACAACAAACACATCCTTTTGACATAATGCAAGCCGAAAACGTTGGTTCAAATCAATCAAGCTGGACGTTTTGCCCACAAACAGCAGTCCATGGTAAAATCTCATTTTTACAATTTCATAGTTTCGGCTTACATTTATAAAATTCAACGAACGCATGTACCTATTTCGGCTGAGTTATCCATTTTCGGTTATTTA
>NW_016158109.1:6709-12305 GCF_001687245.7 Rhagoletis zephyria | reverse complement strand
TATTTTTAAACTTTAGCCTTCTTAAACCTTTTTCGTTATATTCTCACTAGTATGTACCGCGAATAATTTCAGAGGTATGTAGTATGAAAAATTCAGTTTTCTATGGAATGTGCCACGCCCCCATCTCCAATAACGTCCATTTTTCCCCATAAGTAAAAGAAAAATACCGATAAAAATAAAATATTTCACACAAACAACAAAAAATATAATAGATAATCCCATGAGGCTATATTGCCTGAAAATTTTAAAATGCACTTAGTGGCATTGTGCTACTATGATAGCACGGCCGAGTAATCATAGTCAACTTATGTATAGTGGACCGCATCACTCCCCATACAAAAAAAAAAATCGGTACTATTTTTCACTGGAATTATAAAATCTATTATATTTTTAGATTTAAACCAAAATATCTCGAGAAAATACTAAGATTTACGTTAGGTGGACGGATTTGAAAATACCTCCAAAAATTGAGTTTTTTACTAATAAAAACAGTTTTTTTTTAAATATTTTTTGAAAAAATTATCTCAGTTTAAGCTTAGAAAGTTTGCATAAGAAGATTTAAAAAAAATTTCTACAGAAACATAATAATGAGATTTTTGATGCTATTTTTGACCTTTTTTCAAAGACTGGTTTAAGAAAAACTTGAATAACTCAGCCAAAACCTTACCAGTTTAGACTTATGAGGTATCGTTGGTAATCCCTTTTAATTTCTTTGCGAATAAGCTCATTCAAAGTATGAAAGAGGAAGGTAAGATAAACGTGTGTCATTCCATGTTGATTTAAGAAGTTATGGTAATTGATAAGGAAAAAATTGGGTCGTGAATGAGTTTTTTTGCAAATAAATAAAAAGGGTGAGAAAATACCTTTCCACTTATACATCATAAGTCTATATCGATAAAGTTTTGGAGCAGTTATTCAAGTTTTTCTTACACAAATCTCGGAAAAAGGTTAAAAAACAGCATCAAAAATCTCATTATTATGATTCCGATGATACATTTTTTTAATATTTTTATGTAGACTTTTTAAGGTTAAACTGTTTTGTCATATGAGGCGTGAGTGAGAATATAACGAGAAAGGTTTAAGAAGGCTAAATTTTAAATGTCCTGTCCTCATTATTTTTAAACTTTAGCCTTCTTAAACCTTTTTCGTTATATTCTCACTAGTATGTACCGCGAATAATTTCAGAGGTATGTAGTATGAAAAATTCAGTTTTCTATGGAATGTGCCACGCCCCCATCTCCAATAACGTCCATTTTTCCCCATAAGTATTGACTGGAATTTTTATATCTCCATATCAAGTTCCAGTACTCTACCACAATACTTCCATAGAAATGCAATATGAAAAATTCCGTTTGTATGGGAGGTGCCGCGCCCTCTCATCTAATCGAGATAAAGGCTATCCTATATTTTAAGTTGGGCTAAATGACACTAGTGTACAAAATTTAATGATGATCAGCTGAATAGTTAAAGCGTGAAAGCGTAGCAAACAAACAAACTCACTTTCAGATTTATAATATTAAGTAAGGATATTCGAAGAACACATAAATTTGATGGGGCCAAATTACTCCCAGAAATTATCTCACGGTTCAAAAAAAGCAAATACTACTCCTTCTCTGACGATTCAGCTCCTGATCTGACACATATCGACCGATTACCCGTCCTAGCAAAATACACGGAGGACATCAGACCAGTCGAACGATTTTAACATTTCTTCATTTGTGGCCACACTGGAAAAAATGGGGGATGCTCTATGTGCTACAGTTTTTAAAGGAACACGAAATGGATATAAAGTATTGCCGTGGTCAGTCATACGACACTGAATATGATCCAAAAGCAATGACCACGGCGGTCGTTTTTTTCTAGCAGATTTCTGTATTTTTCACATTTTTGGCTTTGGAATATGAAATTGTCAGATGAACGCATGCCCGAGGACTGGAATTTAAGTTTGCTCCACCACATAGATTACTAGATCTTATCGAGGGTATTGTGTGTATGACTGAAGCCCACCGTCAACGAACTGATTGAGCCTTATCAGAGTGGCTTTAGACCCGAAAAATCTACTACAGAACAGGTATTCACAGTACGCCAAATCTTGGAAAAGACCCGTGATAAAAGGATCGACACACACCATCTATTTATCGCAGCGCTACAGCACTAAAAGGAGTTGCCTATACGCCACCAATGTCTGAATTTAGCATCCCTCCGAAATTAATATGCCGGTAAGGGTATATGGGAAAAAGCATGGGCAATGACAACATCCGATGAAGCGGCTCTTGGAGTATTCGAGATAAAGATTTTGAACTTTACAACGACATGGACATAGTGCAGCGGATTAAAATATAGCGGATCCGCTTGCTTGGCCATGTCTTTCGAACGGACACCGATGCTCCAGCTCTGATAGTATTCAGCTCAAAACCCGCTGGTGGTAGCAGAGGAAGAGAGAGGCCTCCAGTTGGATAGAAAGGCCAAGTGGGGAAGGACTTGGCTTCACCTAGCATTTCCAAGTAGCGGCAGTTGGCACAGAAGAGAAACGTCTCAGTCGGAGTGGGGTGAACTTCGTAGCCACTGTAGAGATCGGAGGCTGGTGTGAGGGCATAAGAAGTTCTGGCTCGTTGAATTTCTTGTAAATAAGCAGGTGGCGACTAAAAGCCTTATTATGGCAACTTAACTTAACTTAACGGAACGTAGAACTAAGGAGATCAAAATGAAACAGATTCGACGTGGCATTAAGTTACGTTAAGTTTCGGCTGTTCAATTATAAGCAACCTCCATTTAAGAGAATGTTTAAATGAGAGCCTGTAACTTAACGTAACAGTTGCCATAATCAGACATTAAGAGAATGTTTAAATCAGAGCCTGTAAGTTACGTTAAGTTGCCATAATCCGACCATAAGCCGCTCCTATCGCACATCACTTCCTCAAGAACTGTGGCGGAGTGCAGGGCAGCTCTGGATTTGCTACATTCTGGTACTGACCAGGGATGCCAACTCATTTTATCTTTCTCCCCATTGGCCACCGCGAAATTCCCCGATTTTCGGTGAAATTACCCGCAATGGCACGATTTCCTTAAAAAAACTTAAATTTTTTAGTTCAATTGCTTGAATTTATTAACGAATGTAAAAACAATATTTAAATGTTAAATTTTTTCACTAGTTTTTTATAAAAATTGTATAGCATACACCATATAAGTTAAANATTTTTTAGTTCAATTGCTTGAATTTATTAACGAATGTAAAAACAATATTTAAATGTTAAATTTTTTCACTAATTTTGTATAAGTTAAAGTTTAAAAATTTGGGAAAAACTCACAAAAATTTAACAAATTAAAAAAGTTTTCAACTTTTCAATCTTAATTTTTAGAAGCCAATTTAATTTCAGTATAATAATATACACGTTTAAAGGGCAAAATATTACCGTTGATTTTTAATATTTTTTTGCTGTTGCCTTTCGCACTTTCTTCCACTCGGCTCACTTTAATTAATAAATGAATAAATAATTGCATTATTTAATATGTATATACATATATATATATATATATATGAATATAATTAAAATTTGAAAAGCGCAAACCTGGAGCAAATAGTTCATTTAAATTTCGAACTAGTTTTAATTCAATGACCTACTGAATTGAACTAACTAGTTCGTAGACTTCCTAACTGTACTGACTAGGCGAATCAAATTCGCATTGATTGCTGACATTAATGTTTTGTTGTGTTGCTAATGCGAAATTGGCAAAGTTGCAATTGTGACTAAAAAATAAAATTTTACAAAAAAATATTCTGCACTCTAGGTAAGGTATGTATTTAATGACTTAAAATTAAATAGTCAAAATTCCCCGCAAAAGGGAGCCATTCCCCGATTCCCCGCAATGAGACAAATTCCACACAAATCGAGGAATTCCCCGCAAGTTGGCATGGCTGGTACTGACATACATCTGTATTGAGCTCCGGGCACACAGGCATCTCGGACAACGAGCCTTTCCAATGACGGCGCTCTGTCGGAAAACCACTTTTTTCCAAGTTTTAAAGTATTATTTTCGTTGCTATTTAATTTTGGTTATTTTTTTTATAAAAATATAGTTCATTCTTTAACAAAACCCGTGTAAATCCAAGTTTCCAAATTTGTGCAATATTAAAAAAAATCAACAAACTTTCGTACAAATATCGTGCTATTTAAAAATTCTAAAAAATCCATCCTAATTTTTAGCCATTTGAAACTTGTACTTTATTCTACTAGAATTCAATGGGCTACAAAACTACACACTCAGAATCTAAGTAAAAAACTCCAAATTTTTACGAAAATTTGTTGATTTCTTTTTAATTGTATAAATTTCTAAGACAGTGACACTTGATTGGTAGATTTGTACAGATTTGTTCATTTTTATATTGCTCTAATGGTACAAAATAAAAAAAATTGGGAACATTTTTTTTTTGTCAAGAGGTTGGTACAATACAGCGATGTTCTATTGAAAAATTTCAACGAATTAATTTGGGATAAAGAAAAATATTTTGGTATTCACACTAGAGCTGGAGACATCGATGCATCGATGTTTTTATAGGGCTATTCGCGATCCGGTGCAAATGGCCTAGCATCATTGCATTGCAAATTTGTATTGCAAATTATTTGCAATACACAAACAAAATACACGCATTTGCATTTGTCATGGCTTGGCAAATTTGCAATACCGAAAATCCATAGCATAAAAATGCTATGCATTGCATTCATAAACAAAACCAAAGCTGATGCACAAAAATTGTTTTGCAAAAGCTTTACCATGACAGTTTAATAAAGGTCGCTCACAATCCATGGCATATTTCTGCAATTGCATAAATTTGTCAGCTCTTATGCACCGAATCGCGAATAGCCCTTATATAAGCTACTAACTTCAATGTTTTTTTCTCAACATTAATGTTTTTGCGAGTTGCAAACCTAAGTAAAAAAGTTTCGGTTTTTCCGGCGGGATTACCAAACCTAGTATATTTTAAGACTTGTACCAAAATATTTCGGAAAAATACTAAGATTTACGTGAGCTGGACCGGTTTGAAAATACCTCTAAAAATGATGTTTTTTATGAATAAAAATAGTGTCTGAAAGGATTTTTTGGAAAAAATCGCCTCATATGACAAAACAGTTTAACCTTAAAAAGTCTACATAAAAATATTAAAAAAATGTATCATCGGAATCATAATAATGAGATTTTTGATGCTGTTTTTTAACTTTTTCCCGAGATTTGTGTAAGAAAAACTTGAATAACTGCTCCAAAACTTTACCGATATAGACTTATGATGTATAAGTGGAAAGGTATTTTCTCACCCTTTTTATTTACTCATTCACGACCCAATTTTTTCCTTATCAAATACCATTACTTCTTAAATCAACATGGAATGACACACGTTTATCTTCATCTTTCATACTTTGAATGAGCTTATTCGCAAAGATATTAAAAGGGAGAGAAAATACATTACCAACGATACCTCATAAGTCTAAATTGGTAAGGTTTTGGCTGAGTTATTCAAGTTTTTCTTAAACCAGTCTTTGAAAAAAGGTCAAAAATAGCATCAAAAATCTCATTATTATGTTTCTGTAGAAATTTTTTT
>NW_016158109.1:0-5044 GCF_001687245.7 Rhagoletis zephyria | reverse complement strand
GCTGCACCAATTTCTTCCACACTTCGCACAGTTGTCGGCCATGCTACAGCATACCAAATGGCCGAAAATTTTTAAAATCGGACAATAACCACGCCCACATCCCATATAACGGTAATTTAGATAAATACAAAATCTTCGATAAATCAGTAAATAGTAAAGCTAATTTATTCAAAATTGATGCTTGCAACAATTCTTTACCAAGAAATACGTTATTGATAAAATTTTGGAAAATGGGCGTGGCACCGCCCACTTATGATCACATATATGTATCTCGGTAACCGTTCTACCAATTTGTACCAAACCCGGTATGGTTATTGTGCTTGCCACGTAAAAGAAAATTACGGCCGCTTTTCACATAACGGTAAATTTCAGAAATGCTTGAAACTTCAATATTTCGAAATTTAAGGACGCTAATTTACTCAAAATTGATACACCCCGGCTTACTATGTAGCGGTAGCTTTCGACAAAGTGGAAAACATATACTTAATACTTGCGCCGGGTATTTAATGTTCATCGCCGCCCGAACTTAGACTTTCTTACTTGTTATATATATAGATATTGTACGGGCAAACTAATTTGTTCGACCGGCGGCAGTGCTGAGAAAATAAATAAAAACGCAAAAGAGTTCTGCTTAGAATTCAAAATGCAAATGCTCAGTTTTATTTCTTGTAATGTTTACTATTTATACAATACATCACAAAGGTGCATAACGTTATATGCGTCAATATGTATGCCTGAAAATTCCAAATGCAGTCAAACATATTTACTCATCTACACCAGTTTGCGAAAACAATAGCAACTAAAACTACATATGTGCCAAAAACAATAGCCGAATATGTGCATTCATACATATTTACTCAAATTTCAAGTTCAAGGGCGAGCAATTAGAGGTTTGCCTAATTCTTTGTTCTTATCATAGGCAAGTGATAGTGTTTAAGCATTTGCGGGATCAGTGCAGGAGCGTATTCAGATGATAGGTAGTTCAGTGGTGGATCAAAGGGCGCATGCACTAAAAGGCGCATACAACCGAACAGATATATAAATATGTACATATATATTTAGATTGCTGAACCGAACTGACCAAATGTTTTATCCGGGTGGCATCCCTCGTTTACAGTTCTCAAGTTCACGCAGTATTTATGCTGTATACATATTATAAAAAAACTACTTAGTTAACTTTTGACTTTTAATACCCTGAAAATCACAACATATTTCATTTTATTATCAGCGACTAAAAGATTAAAACCTAAATTTAAACGTGACCTTCTGCTCAAAAAATATCACTCAAACTTTGCCTTTTATTTTTGCTATAAAAAAACTCAAAAANGCCCCGCCGCTTCTTCTATAATGCTGGGGTATACTCGCCGTGTCCAGGGTTCGTTACAATAAATTTGTAGTTTCGGGGCTCTGGTAAATCGCAATTTATTAATTTAATTTTCTTAATTTCTATAAAGAACATATAACAAATAACAAAACTTGCTGGCGTCACTTGCAGTGGTTGGGTAACGGCTTCCTGTCCCGCTATGGGCCCGTTAGGCGGTAGTGGCGTGACTTCGCTTCTGGTGAGCAGCGCTCTGTTGACGCCGTTGAGTGGCGCGCTGCTGACGGCGACGGATAGCGCTCTTGCTGGCGCGCTTGACGTGGCGCGGCCGACGACGACGGGTAGCGTTCTTACGGGTGCGCGTGGTGTTGCGCTGCCGGCGGCGACGATGAGAGGCGCTCGGTTAGCGCCGATGAGTAATGCCCTTGTGAGTGGGCTCCGCTGGTGACTGTAAGTAGCACTCTGGTTGGCCCGCTTGGCGTTGCGCTGTTGACGGCGCCGGTTAGCGCTCTTGCTGGTGCGCTTGACGTTGCGCTGCTGACGGATAGCGCTTGGTGTTGCGCTGTTGGCGGCGACGATTAGCGCTCTTTCTGGCACCCTTGGCGTGCGANGGAGCGTATTCAGATGATAGGTAGTTCAGTGGTGGATCAAAGGGCGCATGCACTAAAAGGCGCATACAACCGAACAGATATATAAATATGTACATATATATTTAGATTGCTGAACCGAACTGACCAAATGTTTTATCCGGGTGGCATCCCTCGTTTACAGTTCTCAAGTTCACGCAGTATTTATGCTGTATACATATTATAAAAAAACTACTTAGTTAACTTTTGACTTTTAATACCCTGAAAATCACAACATATTTCATTTTATTATCAGCGACTAAAAGATTAAAACCTAAATTTAAACGTGACCTTCTGCTCAAAAAATATCACTCAAACTTTGCCTTTTATTTTTGCTATAAAAAAACTCAAAAATATTCGATATTTCTTGCTGAAATTAAAATAATGCATTTCTTTGATAATTTGAGAGAGTTTCAAAGATATCTTTGAAAAGACAGTACAATAATTTTTTCACTACATCTTATTAAGTAGCTTTTCATACAGCCTCTGTACTCAGAGCATTCCACGAGAAGCTATTGTACAACTTTTTCCGCCAATCACGTGACATCAATGTTATTTGCTTCTTGTCTATTCACAACGCTAGCAATTGATTACTTATCTTTTATTCAATTTATACCGAACCTGCTGCCAATTATTGTTTCCCCTTTACGTATTAATTTATTCATCGGCTCACAAGCTGAAACCGAAAACGTGCAAAATCAATTTACTGAATTAAAATTTTTTCGAAGTGTGCTTCATTTCCATAAGTAAGTATTTATATATACTTTACATTAAATGTATCAGTAAAAAATTAATTGTTTATCTAGGCTGTACAAATTCCTAGATTTTTATGAAAGGTTCACATAGCTCTTTCTTTTTTTATTGTAGTGCACGACTCCACCGGCAAGATCACTTCGGGGATACTCAATGGCAACATAAATCAGCTGGGTGATTTCGACCAGTGTCTAGGCATCAGCGCCACCACTGGTGATGCAACAGCAGCTAACGGCGATGACGGTGAAGAAATCAAAGGACAATATTGCCTGGCCTATGCGCAGCCAGTTTTGCCACATAAATCGAAGCGTTTGCGCACATTCTTCAAACTAATGCAATCACATGGACCATTCAAGAGTGAATTCAATGATGTAAGTGCATTTCTCTCAATTAGCAATTCAATTATCAGATAATATAGGTAAGAAAAAATGAACTGATTGCACATGATTATCCAATGTGTCGATTGGTTGTAGTGCGTTTGTAGAGATGGCAATGACTAATCATCTGATCGAATTCAGCGATTATCATTTAATTGTATCGTGGCATTCTTTTTTCATCGTAAAAAAACATTTACAGCCGCACTCAGAAACATTCATTTCAATAGCTCCAACGAGCACTTAACTAATGATCGTTAAATCTGTTAATTAATGTGGCATCACTCACTTTTCTTTCAGTTTGAAATCAAATATAAAAATAAAAAAAATAAAACTTTTTAATATACCACGCTTTTATAAATGGACTAAAAAGCAGAAAATAATATTTCTCAGTCCCATAGAATTTGTTTTGATAACTTTTGATTTTGAAATTTTAGCAAAAGTCATTATAAACAATTTATGAGATTGAAAACGAAAAACGTGGAACGCGTGCAGTACAAAANTGTTTTGATAACTTTTGATTTTGAAATTTTAGCAAAAGTCATTATAAACAATTTATGAGATTGAAAACGAAAAACGTGGAACGCGTGCAATACAAAACATTAGATTTAATTGACAACAGTCAAACTACATAACATAGACCTAAAATTTTTACAGCACAAGTATAAATTTGATATCGATTTTAAGCGATCGCTATTCATATATTTATATATCAATTCAAGTCTATTACATGCGCCCCACGCTTTGCATTTTTAATCTCATAAATTGTTTATATTAAAAAGTTTTTTTATTTTGTTTATTTTCTACTTTTTAGTCTTGTCTGTATAAAGTTTTGCAATAAATATTGAAATAATTCAACGATATTAATAGATTGGTGCTTACACACATTAATACGGCACTCCCAGCGTCCAAAAACACGTTNTTTGCAATAAATATTGAAATAATTCAACGATATTAATAGATTGGTGCTTAAACACATTAATACGGCACTCCCAGCGTCCAAAAACTCCTTAAAAGGCCTTCGAACGCCTCAAGACGGCCACTGGAGTTCAAATCAACCAACTGGGCCCCAGATGGTACGAAAGTAGCTAGTTTCTGACTAGTCCCAAACTGAACCCAACTGGTCCCTGACTGCTTACAAACAGGCCTCCAAAAACTAGTTACCAACTGGTCCTAAACTGTTTCCAAATGGGCCCCCTGTACCCCAAGTGGTTCCCAAGTCACTCCACCAAATTCACCCACTGAGACAAACACCATGTGTTCGAAATTTTTTGCTGAGCTATGCGTTACATCTTCGCAAATTTTACCATAATATCGATGGTTTATTAGGGTGACCCGTTAAATAGAAAAGAGTTACACAAATATTATTACATTTACAAATATTATATTGAAGTATATATATGAAAATTCTTTCAACTTACCTGACCTCTTAAGCTTTTGGTGAAAATAGGCTATAAGTGGGGGCTATCACAGAAGCCTTGGTAGTCCTATTTTTCGTGAAATCTACGAAAATGCTATGAACGTACATATCATCGTTTAAAGTACAAAACCGCGTATCGTCATTCTGAAAAACGGCGTAACTGACATTGGCTGCCAAAAATTGGATTTGCTCCCACAAGCTCTTGGCTCAATCCTTATCCATTCATTCTGAAATATACTAGCCAGAAATGCGATTTGCTTTATAAAAAAAAAAACAATTTTCAAATATGAGTGTTTTTACTATCTAGAAAATAATTTATGCAACCTCACATACGCGGTTTTGCATTATCTTGATACGCGGTTTTGCATTTTGTTGATACGCGGTTAAAACCTCTCTCTTGCCCAGAAATTGAAATTTATTGAAAACAAACAGAAAAATTTCATAATCGTTCGTTAAGTAAAGATTTTTATTTACAGAACTTAAATATTCATTAAACGATATTAATGAATTTTTAACCGACTTCCAAAAAAGGAGGAGGTTATCAGTTCGT